>NC_073310.1:8512910-8620410 GCF_027595985.1 Sorex araneus
AAGGAAGGAAGGAAGGAAGGAAGGAAGGAAGGAAGGAAGGAAGGAAGGGAGGGAGGGAGGGGAGGGAAGGGAGGGAGGAGAGGGAGGGAGGAGGGAGGAGGGAGGGAGAATGGGGAGGGAGGGAGGAATGGAAGGGGAGGGCGAAGGAAACCACTGGCGGAGGGAAGCGGGAGGGAAGCGGGGAGGGAAGCAGGAGGGAAGCAGGAGGGAAGCGGGAGGGAAGTGGGAGGGAAGCAGGAGGGAAGCGGGAGGGAAGCGGGAGGGAAGCGGGAGGGAAGCAGGAGGGAAGCAGGAGGGAAGCGGAGGGAAGCGGGAGGGAAGCAGGAGGGAAGCAGGAGGGAAGCGGGAGGGAAGCGGGAGGGAAGCAGGAGGGAAGGGAAGCAGGAGGGAAGCGGGAGGGAAGCGGGAGGGAAGCAGGAGGGAAGCAGAGGTTTCAGAGGAAACGTGTCCCTGGCGCATTTTTGCCCGCCACAAGCGCTGCAGGGGCGAGGGCGCAGCCAGGGAGGGTCTGTCTCCGGAGCACCGCGCTCAGCGCCTCCGGCTGGGCGAGGGGCAGCAGGTCTCAGGACCAGCAGGGGCCCGGGGCACAGCTGCCCTGGCTCCAGGTGACCGGGCGGGGTGCCGGGCAGGCCCATCCCCGAGGGCGGCGAGCAAGAGCCCCGGGGTGCCCAGCCCAGGGACCCGCCCGAGGACCCCCAGCGACGCCGGGTCCCGGCTTGTTAACCGGGGGGAGCGGGATGAATCCTGCAAGGTGGGGACAGCGTCCTGGTCCCGCGCAAAGGCCAACAGCGCCACCTGGCGGTGGGCACGACCCCCGCCCTCTTCTGAGCGCGTAGCTGCGCCCTGGGCTTCAGAAAAGCTCCAGATTTGGGGGGCCCGAGAGGAAACCCGATGCCCCCCTAGTACGGTCACAAGAACCTGAACAATGCTGGAACCAGAGCGACAGCACAGTGCGGCGGGCGTTCGCCCTGCGCGCAGCCACCCTAGGATCAATCCCCGGCAGCCCACAGGGCCCCCTGAGCACCGCAGGGGTGATCCCTGAGTGCAGAGCCAGGAGGAACCCCTGAGCATCGCCGATGTGGCCCAAAACGCCCCCCAAAATAATAATTTAAGCAATTAATGAGGAACCTCAAAGAGAAACGACAATCATCCCGCACCTCAAGCCATGACTGAGTCACAGATAATTTTGCTGGATAATAGTAGCGATACTAACAGCAATCGGATCGTTCTGTCTCGACTGGTTAAAGCCCCTCTAGCCCTCAGCACCCTCCAGGAAGAACCACACCAGGGGCCTGGCAGACCCCCTGCAGACCCCCTGAGTCCATCAGGGGCTGGGCGGGGGGAAATTGCTGAGCGACATGAAGTGTGCCTCCCCCCAAAGAAACAAAGCACACCAAAGTGACCACGGTCAGGCCTGCGAGGGTCAGGCTTGGGTCATTTTACTTATCGACTTTCTTAGGTACTTGGCGATTCTATATTTTTTACATTAAAAAAAATAGCAGCTATCATTGGGCTACACTAGCACGTGACAGGGACAGATGGAGACGTTACTGGCGCCCACTCGAGCAAATCGAAGATCAACAGGATGACAAGTGATACAAAAAAAATAAATGAAAAGTTCGGGGCTGGAGCGATAGTACAGTGGGGAGGGCGTTTGCCTGGCACGTGGCTGACCCAGGTACGATCCCCGGCATCTCATATGCCGCCCCCCCCATGGCTCCCCAGGGATGATTCCGAGTGTAGAGCCAGGGTGACCCCTGGGCACCTCGGGACAAGGCCCTCCCCCCAAAAAAACACAAGAAAATAAATGGAGATATTGTCCCTAAACACAGAGGCACTTGAGAAATACAGAAATGACCCAGGTCCATTACTCTCTCTCTCTGTCTCTGCCTGTCTGTCTCTGTCTCTGTCTGTCTGTCTGTCTCTGTCTCTGTCTCTGTGTCTCTCTGTCTCTGTCTCTGTTTCTCTCTCTGTTTCTCTGTCTCTGACTCCCTGTCTCTGTCTGTCTGTCTGTCTGTCTGTTTCTCTCTCTAATTCGGGCTGGACCCGAATTATCCAGAGCCTGTAACCCCGGGGGGCTGCCCTGCCCCCTCCAGCTTCCCAGTCCCCCTCCTGGGTCCGCTGGGGACCGGCTCTGCCACGCGCCTCAGCCCTGCCCCCTGCTGGCCAGCGGCGGCCCCGCTCACCGGCCGTGTGGACGTTGCGCAGGCAGGTGAGCGAGGCGTTGAGGCGGGCGCACTCCTCCGCGTTCACGCCGTACTTCTCCACCGTCTGGCACACCTGCTCCTCCGTCATCTCCAGGAGCTCCTCCAGGCTCAGCTGGCTCGGGGTGATCTCCTGGCGGGGGAGGGGGGCGGGAGGGTCAGCGCGGGGCCACAGCCCCCGGGAGCCTCCCCTCCAGCGCGGGGGTGGGGGGGGGCGAGGGGAGGGGGGGAGATGCGTAGCTCCCTGTCCCTCCTCCCCGGACGGTCCGTCAGTACCACGGCACGTGTCCCAAACCCCGGGTGTGACCTCGGAGCAGAGCAAGCTGGAAAAAATCCAAGCCCCGGGACCCAGCAGGGGGGCGCGGGGCTGGGGGACAAACTGGGTTTGTGATGGGCACCCAGCGGGCACGCAGAAGGGGACACTCTAAACCCAAGTGACAATGCGGAAGGGAGGGACAGGGCCAGGAGTGGGGGAGGGACACCCAGAAGAGCAGGAAGCAGGGAAGGAGATGTAAGGGGGGGGGGTCCCACGCTCTCCTCACCACCTGCAGGGGCCCCTGCCTGGACCAGGCTCTGGGCAATCTCGGAATCTGTCTATATTTGTACATCTATAAAAAGAAAGTCTTCATTTTACAGCACGGGAGGGTATGCGATGGCTTAACATAAATTATTGTTATTATTATTAAAATAAGGTATCTAAGGGATATCTAAGGATGGAGCTATTTAAGGGTAGATGCGAGAATCTAGGGCAAAACTGTGGGGCATGTCTGCCCTCCTGTGGCCATATATATGTATTGCAGTCACCTCTCTCCCTCTCCCTCTATCTCCCTCCCTCTCTCCCTCTCTATCTCTCTCCCTCCCTATCTCTATATCTCCCTCTCTTTCTCCCTCTCTATCTCCCTACCTCTTTCCCTCTCTATCTCTATCTTCCTCCCTCTTATTTTAATATCCCTCCCTCTCTCTCCCTCCCAGTTCCTCTCTCTCCCTCCCTCTTTCTTCCTCTCCCCTCTATCCTTCTTTCTCTCCCCTTCTCTCTCCCTCTCCCTCCCTTTCTTCCTCTCTCTCCCCTCTCACTCGCTCTTCCCCTCTCTCTCCCTCTTTCTTCCTCTCTCCCTTTCTCTCCCTCTCTCCCTCTTTCTCTTCCCTTCTCTCTCCCTCTCTCCCCCTCCCTCTTCCTCAATCTCTCTCTCCCTCTCTCTCCACACCCCTCTCATTTTGTCTGTGTATTTTTGTCTTCTCTTTGGATCAGGATTCCCCCTGTGCCTTCCCCCCCCACACTTATGCCTTTTAATCCTGCAATTTACCATTAACGTGGAAGTTTTGGGTCACCAAAAATAAATATGACATTTAAAATAGAGAATAAATCTGAGCCAAAAGAGCAAGTGTACTTGCTTGATGATGGTGATGATGAATGTATTACGTTCTGCTCTTCATGGGTTTTAACGTCACAAAGACTCTGTGTGTATGTATGTGTGTGTGTGAGAGAGAGAGAGACAGACAGACAGAGCAGAGCTTTTCATGTCACCATTGGTCTGTAAGTAGGACATTAAACAAGTAGTACATTAAACAGGTCAGGCCACCCTGCGGAGGTCACGCCAGGGAAAGTGTGACCCCGAGCTCAGAGCTCATTTTCTGCAAAGAGCGCCCTCTTCTGGAGACGTGCGAATTGCAGGGGGATTGGCGCCCAGGCTCTGTCCCCGCTGGCCGTAGTGGGTCCGGCCTCTCCCTGAAGTAAGGTGAGGAGCAAAGCTCAGGAACTTCGGGCAGATGGATGGAAACGAGCTAAACTACAAACTCAGGAGTCTGCAAGGACCCTGATTAGGGCACTGATGCCAGTCGGGCCTCAGGGTGGATGTGGAGCAATTTTTCAAGAAAGGGGACGCCGTGTGTAGTAATCACTGTATCACTGTATCACTGTCAAACCATTGTTCATCGATTTGCTTGAGTGGGCACCAGTAACGTCTCCATTCATCCCTGTTGCATGCTAGTGGAGCCCGATGGTGTATTGGGGGCTCTTTCAGGGTCAGGGGAATGAGGACCATCGTTGTTACTGTTTTTGGCATATCAAGTATGCCACGGGTAGTTTGCCAGGCTCTGCCATGCAGGCGGGATACTCTTGGTAGCTTGCCGGGCTCTCCGAGAGGGACAGAGGTTTTTGGGGTGGCCTCTAATCGCCTTTAAGGTGTTCCCAGTCTACTGAATGTAAGCTTTTGGTCGACTGGCGTGTTGTAACACACACAAAGATACAAAATAATTGGTTTTGCATTACAAAGAGTTACAAAATGGGAACATTTCTTCCCTAAGCATCGACACCTAGAGCAAAGAATTCCATATGTATTAATAAAAACTTCATGTTTTTAAATTAGCTTGGGGGCTGGCACAGAGGGTAGGGTGTTTGCCCTGTATGCGACTAAACCAGGTTCGACTCCCAGCATCCCATATGGTTTCCTGAGCACCTCCAGGAGTAATTCCTGAGTGCAGAGCCAGGAGTGACCCCTGTGCATCGCCGGGTGTGACCCAAAAAGAAAAAAAATTAGCTCAAGCAGAGCTTTCGAACACTGGTCTCAGTCAAACTGTGTCAGTGGATGAGCGGCTGGGGAGAGCTGAGAGGGCTGGAGCACAGCCTCTGCCATGGGGGGGGGCTGCTTCCATGCCCCCACTGCATCATCTGGGGTCACCCCCCGGAGAGCCGCCCCTGACCCACAGCTGGGAAACAGCCCCTGAGCATCCCCGGCTCTGGCTTGAAATCAAGGGCAATAAAACTGGGAGAACAAATGTCCTTCCCACGGTGCTTCTCGTGGGACGGTGGCCGGCCACATTACAAAGCCACAACTTTAGTTCAGGACGTGTGGGGTCCCCCGGGGCCAGCGGGTATCAGCTCTGTCCAAGAAGCAGCGAGTTCTGCCTCACACGCTCAGTGGTCCGACAGAACCGGGGGAGGGGCGTGCCCAGGGGTGCTGAGGAGGATACCCGGGTCTCCCGCGCGCAGAGCAAGCGCTCCGACCTCTTGTGCCTTCTCGCTAGTCCGGGGGCTGCGCTGCGGCTCGAGTGGGTAGTGGGTAAGCGAAGAAAGATCCTGTGTCTGGGAACCCCACTCTTCTCGCCCCTTTGGGCAGCTTGGAGATGCCACGACTACAACTAGGCGCGGGACAGGGGCGCGCAGGGCAGAGGGTGTGCGGGACAGGGGCGCGCGGGGCAGAGGGTGTACAGGACAGGGGGCGCGGGGCAGGAGCGCGCGCGCAGGGCAGGGGCACGAGGGGCAGGGCGCGCGGGGCAGGGGTGCAAGGGGAAGGGCGCGCGGGACAGAGGCGCGCGGGGCAGGGGCGCGGTCACCTCCAGAACTTCCTGGCGCACGTCGACGATGCGGAACCAGTGGCGCAGCTGCGGAAAGCCCTCGAGCTCGGCGTTGCGCTCCTGCAGCGCCACCTTCTTCTTGCAGGACAGCTGCCGGCTGAAGTACTTCACCAGCTTGCTCTGCGGAGACACGGTGGGGACGGAGGGGACGGTCAGAGGAGGGGGCGTGATTTTAGGGAGCGCCCAGGCCCTTGCCCCCGCCCCACCCACACCCATACTGCTGGATCCACTGTTGCGACCCCCGGCGTGGGCCCCTCTTCCCGGGCGGGCAGCGGGAGGGGGACCCTCCAGCGTTTATCCAGCTACAGCCCCCGGTGGCCGGCAATCCCACCCCTGCGAATTTGGGGCATTCTCTTTCTGCCTGCAGACACGCCCCCGGGGCGCAGGGTTAGAGGTAGAGGGTTCTTTCTCGCGGCGTTGTCCGCGGTAGCCACCGAGAGCAAACACCTCGGGAGTCCATCCGTGGGCGCCCACAAGTGAGGTCATGACACCCCAGGAACTCTGCAGCCCGCGAGGTAACAGGCGGATGCGCCAGGCGTGGTCCTGATGCAGGAGCGCCTGGGACAACGCAAGCCCGCGCTGCTCCCCCTGGCGGACGGCCGTGAGAGGTGCATGTTTTTAATCTCCTTCAAATCAACGCCCCTCTGGGGCGCCCCCGGAGAAGGCGGGGGCAGAGATGGGAAAACGCTATTTGGACCCTGGGGACCTTAGGTGAGCTGCAGCCCAGGCTTCTGAGGGAGAAAGACAGGGAAAGGGAAGTTGTGTCGCCTCGCTGGGGATGGAGGTGCCACCGCACAGAAGCGTGAGGTGGGCAAGTGGGGGGAGCAAGAGGCAACCGCAGGGCCCCCGCCTCCATCCGCAGGGAACAAGAGGGGCGGGAGAAGCTGTGGTTGAGGGTCTCTGGCTCAGGGGAGGGGCACGAGCCTTGCCTGTGTGAAGCTCCGGGTTCCAACCCGGGCATCACAAATAATAGCAACAACAGTAATAATAATAGTTACCCAAGTGACAAATCTCATCTTTGGCATTTGCAATGGATTAAATAAAGACAATTAAATGAAAAAGCGCTAGGTGACTTAGGTGTCCACAGAGATTTTGGTTTGGTTTGGGGTTTGTTTGTTGGTTTTTTTGGGGGGTGGGGGGAGGGTTACATATCAGAGCACAGCCATAAACTTGGATTAAGAAGAAAGCTCTAGAACTCCAAGAACACAAAATTCAGGGCAGGGAAGGGAACCCGTGGGTCTCTGCTCCTTCCCACTCATTTCCCTTTTTCTGAAAAGAAATAAAGGCTGGTCAGCTTTAGTTGTTCAAGTGTTTTGTATGTTGTTTTTAATTGTTTTTTTTTTTAAAAAAGAAATAAAATGCCCCAAATTTAGAAATATGTCTCATATTTCTGCACTGCCCAGGGTATCACTCTCAAACCACTAGAGTCTCTTTTACCATGTGAAGGCATTACTAATACCTAATTTAATATATTTTTAAACCCTGTAATGTTCCAGAATGTGCTTGACTAAAGCCCACAAAGCTTATCGATGAAATTAAACAGCACTTTAATTTTTTTTCTTAAGTCTCTAGGCAAATGAATGATGTGATTAAATCTCTGCTTCCTGAGGTTGGTTAGAGGCAGAAGCTGGATAGAGGGAATGGCACTTCAAATTAAAAAATAGAAGATAGATTCAATTACATAGACAGAGGCTAGAACGGTAGTAGATTCTAAGGGTAAGGAGAAGGGATATATATATATATTTTTAAACCCATCATTCTAATCCCAGCAGGACTTTGCCATTTTTCTATCTGTTCGAGAACAAGCAAGCAGAGACATAGAGGCAAACAAGCAAGATATGTGTTCAAGGGAGTGCATTTACTTGGATTTGGGGGGGAGGGGAACGAGGTGTCTTAATTCCTTATTTCCAGCCTGATTTTGAAGTGACTAGGATTTAACCCCATCCTATTTACAGAAATGCTCAATAGAGCATGCAAGCTCCCCGTGGCATACTTGATATGCCAAAAACAGTAACAATAATAGGTCTCATTCCCCTGACCCTAAAAGAGCCTCCAATCATTGTGAAATACGAATAAGAAGAGGCTGCTAAAATCTCAGGGCTGAGATGAATGGAGACGTTATTGGTGCCCACTCGAGTAAATCGATGAGCAATGGGATGACAGTGATACAGTGACACAGTGATAGCCATGCTTTATGGACAATAGAGAACAGCTGAGTTTCCTGCTAATTTGTAGGTCTTGGCATTATTTTCTGGGTATGAAGGTTTGGGTTTTTTTAATTTAATTTTTATTAGTGAATCACCGTGAGGTACAGTTACAAACTTATGAACTTTCATGTTTGCATTTCGTTTACATCCCTCCACCAGCGCCCATTCTCCTCCACCAATGTTCCCAGTATCCCTCCCGCCACCCGCACCCCCACCCCCACCACCCCACCTGCCTCTGCGGCAGGGCATTCCCTTTTGTTCTCTCTCCTGTTGGATGTTGTAGTTTGCAATCGAGGTATTGAGTGGCTATTATGTTCGGTTTATAGTCTACTTTCGGCACGAAGCTTTCAACCTGAATGAGTCCTCCCAACATTCTCTACTAAGTGTTCCCTTCTCTATCTGAGCTGCCTTTTCCCCCAGCATGTGAGGCCAGTTTCCAAGCTGTGGGGCAGACCTCCTGGTTCTTATCTCTACTACTCTTGGGTGTCAGTTTCCCATTCTGCTACTTTATATTCCACAGATGAGTGCGATCTTTCTATGTCTGTCTCTTTCTTTCTGACTTATTTCACTCAACATGATACTTTCCATGTTGATCCATTTATATGCAAATTTCATGACTTCATCTTTTCTAACAGCTGTATAATATTCCATTGTGTAGATGTGTTGGGGACTGCTCAGGACCCTGAACGAAAGAGGACCCCGAAACCTTTACCCTGGACAAACCGGAAAATTCCATTACCAGCTTTGCTTGACCTGAGGCACAGGTGCCCTTGTGACAAAGGAAATAGCCAAACTCAAGAGGTAAAAGTAGCCCAGGGCAGTTAACTAAGAGACGCCATTAAGCCCCTAAGTAGAATACCTTCCTCTACCTTGTGCCTTCCTCCTGCCAGATGCTCCTGCCAGATAAACCCTTGCCTTCCTCTCCCCACTATTTCTCAATCTACTCTTGAAGAATGTTGTAAGCCCACCTAATACACCCCGAACCTTTCCTTATTTGGTCTGAGAAGACACTTCCCTGATGATTGACAACTTATGTACCAACCCCCTGCTAAGAAAAGTATAAAACCAGCGTGGCAGTTAATAAAGTTGCCCTTGATCGGCATGTGTCGTCTTGGGCCCCCTGTTTACTACCCTCACTAGTCTTATTTCAGATCGGGACCCTCACAGAATCCACCTAATTAGGAGCGCTTTCCACTGTTGTCTCTCCGAGGGCCGGAGAGATCTCCAGGGGAACGCGCATAGATGTACCAAAGTTTCTTTAACCATTCATCTGTTTTTGGGCACTCCATTTTTTTCCAGATTTTAGCTATTGTAAACAGTGCTGCAATGAACATACAAGTGCAGATGTCATTTCTACTATATCTTTTTGCCTCTTCAGGATATATTCCCAGGAGTGGTATTGCTGGGTCAAATGGAAGCTCAATTTCTAATTTTTTGAGAATCGTCCATATTGTATTCCAAAAGGGCTGAACCAGTCAGCATTCCCACCAGCAGTGAAGGAGAGTCCCTTTCTCCCCACATCCGTGCCAACACTGGTTGCTTTTGTTTTTTTGGATGTGGGCCAGTCTCTGGGGTGTGAGATGACATCTCATTGTTGTTTTGATCTGCATCTCCCTGATGATTAGTGATGTAGAGCATTTTCTCATTTTGAGCCATTCGAATTTCTTCTTTGAGAAAGTTTCTGTTCATTTCATCACCCCATTTTTTGATCGGGCTGGCAGTTTTCTTCTTATGGAGTTCAACCAGTGTCTTGTATATCCTTGATATCAACCCCTTATCAGATGGGTATTGGGTGAATATCCTTTCCCGTTCTGTAGTCTGTCTTTGTACTTTGGTCACTGTTTCTTTTGAGGTGCAGAAGCTTCTTAGTTTAAGAGAGTCCCATTTATTTATCTCTGTTTTCACTTGGTTAGCCAGTGGCGTGTCATCTTTGAAGATACCATTGGCTTCAATGTCGTGGAGGGTTTTGCTGACCTTGTCTTCAATGTACCTTATGGATTCTGGTCTGATGTTGAGGTCTTTAATCCATTTTGATCTGACTTTTGTACATGGTGATAGGTGGAGATCTGAGCCAATTTTTTTGCATGTCGCTGTCCAGTTTTGCCAGCATCATTTGTTAAAAATGCTTTCCTTGCTCCGCTTCACATTTCTTGCTCCCTTATCAAAGATTAGATGTTCATATATTTGAGGAGGTGTGTCAGAATATTCAACCCTGTTCCATTGTTCTGCGGCTCTGCCTTTATTCCAGTACCATGCTGTTTTAATTATTACCACTTTATAAGTAGAGTTTGAAGTTGGGGAGGTTGGTTCCTCCCATTTTCTTTTTCCCAAGAACTGCCTTAGCTATTCGTGGGAGCTTGTTGTTCCGTATTAATTTCAGGAGTGTTTGCTCCATTTCTTTGAAGAATGTCATGGGTCTCCTATTAGGGATCGCATTGAATTTGTACAATGCTTTGGGGAGTATTGCCATTTTGACAATATTAATTCTTCCAATCCAAGAGCAGGGGATATCTTTCCATTTCCTTGTGTCCTCTTTTATTTCCTGAAGTAGCATTTTGTAGTTTTCTTTATACAAGTCCTTTACCTCCTTAGTTCAGCTGATTCCGAGGTACTTGATATTTTGAGGTACAATTGTGAACGGGATTGCTTTTATCATGTCGCTTTCTTCTCTCTCATTATTTGGGTATAGGAAAGCCATGGACTTTCAGGTATTGATTTTACAGCCTGCAACTTTACTATACGAGTCTATTGTTTCTAGATGTTTCTTTAGGGTTCTCAAAGTATAGTATCATATCATCTGCGAATAGTGAGAGCTTGATGTCTTCCTTTCCTATCTGGATGCCCTGAATATCTTTTTCTTGCTGGGTATGGAAGACTTCTTACTCTGTCTTCTTCTATGCCTCTGCAGCCAATGTTGGGTTTCAAATATGGAGAGGCAAACGAGGGTCTGGTGTCCTTAAATAAATATCAGCAATGCAACTATTCACTTTCTGGAAGAAACAGAAGATTTCTGGGGTGCTTGTCTCTGCCCGCCCCGGCCTCCACAGCAGAAGCAAGGAAGGAGCAAAGGAGTCTGTGTCCACTGGAAGCCAGCGACATGGTGTCTCCTATCTTTGAGGAAGCGTTTGTTGGGGCCAGAGTGATAGGACGGGGGGAGGGCGCTTGCCTTGCATCCCATAGGGTCCCCGAGCACCGCCAGGAGTGATTCCCTAGTGCAGAGCCAGGAGTCACCCCTGAGCATCTCCAGGTGTATGGCCCCAAAACCAAAATAAATAATACATCCCACTGCTCATCGATTTGCTCGAGCGGGCACCAGTAACGTCTCCATCGTGAGACTTGTTGTTACTGTCTTTGGCATATCGAATATGCTACAGATAACTTGCCAGGCTCTGCCGTGTGAGCGAGATACTCTTAGTAGCTTGCTGGGCTCTCCCAGAGGGGTGGAGGAATTGAACCCGGGTCGGCCGCGTGCAAGGCAAATGCCTTACCCTGCGCTAAAATTGAAAAGGAGAAGAAAGCATTTGTCATCAGAGAAGATGGGGAACTAGGTGAAGAGGCTGTGGGGAAGGGTGAGAGTTCCCGGGTTTGCCTAGCGAGGAGGTGGGGCCCAGGCAGGGGTGGGGTATGAGCTCGGCACCTTCTTCCTGCCCAAATCTCCAAGATTAAGCTTAGGCGGGAGTGACACATACCTGACACGGAGCCCGGAGACCCAGACGCTGCCCCTGATACGTTACAGCCTTCGGCACCCGAAGCTGACTTCTGATTTCTTTTGGGGGGAAAGGCAGTCACACCCAGTGATGCTCAGGGGTTACTCCTGGCTCCGCACTCAAGAATTACTCCTGGCGGTGCATCTATGAGATGCCGGGGATCGAACCCGGGTCGGCCGCGTGCAAGGCAAACGCCCTCCCCGCTGGACTATTGCTCCGGCCTTAGTCGGCGTTGGATTCCATCGTCTCTCCCCTCTTCTCTTCCACGGACAGCCAAGAATACCATTTGCTGCCTCTGACAACAGTTGCATGGTTTTATTTCTACATACAGGCATGATTTGTTTTATTTTTTTTAAATTTAATTTAATTTAATTTTTTTTGCTTTTTGGGTCACACCCAGCGATGCTCAGGGGTTCCTCCTGGCTCTGCACTCAGGAATGACTCCTGGCGGTGCTCAGGGGACCCTATGGGATGCCGGGGATCAAACCCGGGTCGGCCGCGTGCAAGGCAAACGCCCTCCCCGCTGTGCTATGGCTCCGGCCCCAGGCATGATTTGTTTTATTAAAAAAAAAAAAAAAACAAAACTGAGTTTTGTTTAGAGACGGAGTATCTGAAGGTCTGTACCCGAGAGCTAAGACAGCGGGTTGGATGCTTTGCCTTACGAGATCCTGCCTTGAGCACTGCTAGATGTGAACTCAAAACAAAACAAGCAGAGCTGTGTGCTACCCGGGCGAGGAACCCAGCCACAGGGCCGTCACCTGCTCACAGCCCAGATGAGCCGACGAAGCCAAGGTCCCGACGGGGAGTCGAACCCCCCGCTGACCGCACAGCCCCGTCCTGCAGCAGCGGGAGCCTTGGGGTTCAGTCCCTGAGTCCAGGCCTGTCTTTTCCTTGTGGGGGGAACATTAGGTAGAGAGATCTAGAGATACGATACATACGCGTATACACAGAACCCAGGACGGTGCCGGACAGACAGCGCCGAGGGTTAGATGCCCGCATCACAGCCGATGCTAGGTTCGATCCCTGGCACCCCGCAGGGTCCCCTAAGCCCCACCAGGAGTGACCCCTGAGTGCAGAGCAGGCCCGAGTCCTGAGAACCACCCAGTACGTCCCCAGAACAAAACCCACAGAACAAAACTGAACAGCTGCGATTAAGCCCAGCCCTCCCTCGGGCCATGCTCCCAGGGGGGGGGGCACCTCCCCAGGCCTCTCTGCTGCCCCTCCCCTCCCCCATCCCTGCGGGGAGGCGACTGACACGGAAGTCGCTGCCATAGTCAACCTCCAGGATGCTTCCACTTGAGTTCACTCCATGGACCTCATTCCACACCACCCTCTGCATGCAGACATGGAGACACACACACACACACACACACAGTGCACGCACGCACACACACACACACAGCCCAGACTGCACACACACACAAGCATACACACACACACACACGCACACACACAGCCCAGACTGCACACACACACAGGCATACACACACACACACCATACACACACACACAGGCACACACACAGTCCAGACTGCACACACACAGGCATACACACACACCACACACACACACACAGGCATACACACACACACACCATACACACACATGCACACACACAGTCCAGACTGCACACACACAAAGGCATACACACACACACCATACACACACACAGCCCAGACTGCACACACACACAGGCATACACACACACACACCATACACACACACACACAGCCCAGACTGCACACACACAGGCATACACACACACACCACACACACACACACACACAGCCCAGACTGCACACACACACAGGCATACACACACACACACCATACACACACACACACACAGCCCAGACTGCACACACACAGGCATACACACACACAGGCATACACACACACGCACACACACAGCCCAGACTGCACACACACACAGGCATACACACACACACGCACACACACAGCCCAGACTGCACACACACACACAGGCATACACACACACACACCATACACACACACACAGCCCAGACTGCACACACACAGGCATACACACACACACACCATACACACACACACAGGCACACACACAGTCCAGACTGCACACACACAGGCATACACACACACCACACACACACACACAGCCCAGACTGCACACACACACAGGCATACACACACACACGCACACACACAGCCCAGACTGCACACACACACACAGGCATACACACACAGACACACACACACGCACACACACACACACACACAGCCCAGACTGCACACACACACAGGCACACACACACAGAGCCCAGGCTGCAGGCAGCTCTGGGCTTCTGTCCTCAGGAGGGAGAAAGCGTCCCGGGGACTAATAATAGGTACAGCAGCCGCCACTGCCTGGGAAGGTGTGCAGCCCGGCCCAGCACGCCCAGATCCAATTCCTTTTTTCTTTTTTTTCCTTTTGGGTCACACCCGGCGATGCACAGGGGTTACTCCTGGCTCTGCACTCAGGAATGACTGCTGGTGGTGCTCGGGGGACCCTATGGGATGCTGGAAATCGAACCCGGGTCAGCCTCGTGCAAGGCAGACGCCCTCCCCACTGTGCTATGGCTCCGGCCCCCAGATCCGACTCTTGAATGCTCCGTTTCGATCCCCGCGGCCAAGCCAGCCAGAGGCCGGAATTTAGGGCCCCTTCCAGGCACCAAGAGGTGAAGTCACGCGCACCCCGCCCCCTCCCTAGGAGCTGGAGCAGGACCCCCGAGCTCCCCTGCTTTCATCAGGGGCTCCGGGCTGCTCCACCCCAAATCCCAAAGTCGCACCACCCCCTGGAGGGCGAGAGCCGCCCCCGCATCTCCGGGAGGCCGTCCAGGCACTGCAGAAGGAGCTTCCCATGCTGACGATGAGACTCGGCCGAGTCATTTCCGTCCCTGCCACGGGCTTCTAGCACCTTCTAGAACCGTCCTTGCAGAGGGCACATCGTGCACCACTGGGGAGGGGGCAGAGTGTTTCCAGGGCCCCACGGACACAGCTGGCCAGCAGCCAGGGTCCTCACGTCATGATGCACTTGGCAGCGGGGGTCGGGGAGGGCAGGAGGGGGGCTGAGGGGACCGACGGGGAGGGCGGCCTCCGCCCAGGCCTTCCCCTTGGAGCCACGTGGAAGCAGAGAGAACCCTGAGAACTGCCCACGGTGGGGGGCTGGACAAGCAAGGACGGGGCCAGGTAGGTCCCCCAGCCCACCCACCCCCGGCAACCCACAGCCCTCACACCAGCTTCCAGGGACGCAAGGGTCTCTGCGGCAGAGCTGTGAAAGCACCTTCTGGAATGATCGCCTGACTCCATCCGGCACCCGAGGGCCGGCCACCGCGTGGGTGGCTGAAGACTGGGACCCGCGTCTCTCACCGCCGCCACACGAGGACCTCAGGGTCGGGGGGGTGGGGGCAGGCGGGCATCAGAGTGACAGCTCGGAGCACTGAGCACACAGAGTTCCCCACCCCCACGGGCAGTGGCTCCCCACCCCCACACCCCCGCCAGGAGTGGCCCCAAACCCAAGATAGGTTAAAAAAAAACAACGTAAAATAACAGCAAGTAAGTAAGAGTATCATGAGCTCGCGATGCGCAAAATCCCACAGAACCCTTTGCCCGGGGAAATAATTCCACCTTCTGAATCTGAAATCCACGTGCCCACGCACACAGACACGTGCACGTGCACACACACGCACAGGCATGCACACACATGCACAGGCATGCACATATGTGCACATGTGTGCACACATGCACGCACACAGCTGGACCCTAACGGGCAGCAGCTGCCGGTCAGGCCTATCAGCCGCGAGATGCATCTGCTGCCCTCTAGGGCGCAGGACTCTCAAGTCCCCCAGAACAGTCACAGATCTCACGGCAATGGAACCTGCCCACCATGACGGCGGGCGGAGGGCATCAGGGCAGAAGTGCTAGGAACATGTTCCGAGTGATGAGGAATGTCCCGGGGTGACGAGGAGGGCACCGGGCCCCGACACCCCAGAAGGACCGAAGCACAGGCTGGAGAGTGTGGGGGTGAAGGCACCTGCCAGGACTCACTCCTCGGCACCGTGCCAGGAGCTGCCCCTGGGCATCCCCAGGGGTGGCCCCAAACCAAATGAGGCGGCTCGGGGAGCCGCGAGACGCAGACCCCCTCCAGGCCTAGTTGCTCCTGAGACACTTCAGCCTCCCAGCTGGGGGCAGGGGACAGGGCAGGGGCCGGGGGTCCTCAGACAGCCGCTGAAGAGGCTGACCCGGGGCAGAGGGGACAGACCCGCCCCGCAGCTGGGCTCAGCAGGCCCCAGGGAACAGCCTCGCTGGAGCAACGCGCCACACTCGCACCCCACCAGGAGGGGGCGCTGTCTGGGCCCCTGTCAGTCACTGACGGTTCCCCTTTAGAGCCAGGGGTGTACACACACACACACACACAGGACACGCACACACCTGGGCACACGTGCACATGTGCGTGTGCACATACATACAAACATGCAAAGACATGCATGCATACGTATACACATGCACACACAGGCATGTGCACACACGCACACATGAACATACACACACACACCCCACAAGGCGGTTTCGGACAGGGCCCCACACCCCACACCGTGTCCCCTGACCCTCTGACCCTGCCCAGGCAATGTCCAGGCCGAGCACATGGGGATATTGGCCGAGTCACGTCCCTCTGCGGGATCCATGATGCTCCAAGTGAGGCTTGCTCTGTGCTTTTCCTCTCTTGTTCCCATCCCGTTTCTGGTCAACCCCCCGCCCTCCCCCACCCCCGCCCCACAAGCACCAACGCCAGTAAAAGAGAGGGGGAGTGGAGGAGGGGTTTCCCCCTCCAGGGCTGGCTTCAGTCCTCCCGGGTCACCTCCCCCTTCAGAGCCCGAAGACACGGCTGTACTGTGAGTGCCCCCAACAGCGTTGGCGACATTCTGCAAGAGGGGGCACGCGGCTCAGGGCTCTAGGACCACTGCCCCAGCTGGTCAGGTGGAAGGGGCTCCAGGGCCAGAATTTGAACTCACAGCTCTGAGCCCCAGTCCCAAGCCCTCCCTGCTATTGCTGAGGGCCCCAGGCAGCGGAGAGACCCAGCCTGAGCAATAAGGAGAGGGGGGGGTTTGCTTTTCCATCTCAGGCCACACCCAGCGATGCTCAGGGATTCCTCCTGGCTGTGCACTCAGGAATTACTCCTGGCAGTGCTCGGGGGACGCTATGGGATGCCGGGGATCGAACCCAGGTAGGTCGTGTGCAAGGCAAGCGCCCTCCCCGCTATGCTACGGCTCCAGCCCCAGGGCGGGCAACGGGAAAGGGTCTTCCTGCCTGTTAATCCGCCAGGGTTCCTTCGTTTGCTTCCTCGGTTTGGGGGGATGGTTTGAGCAGTGCTCAGATTCTATTCCTAGCTCTGTGCTCGAGGGTCCCTCCTGCATCTGGTGCTGCTCCGGGAACCAGGTGAGACGCCAGGGATGGAACCATGGCTGGCCGCAAGGCAAAACAAGGACCTGATCTCTTGGACCATCTCTCCGGCGCCAGGATTTTTTTTTTTTAGATCATCCTCAATTAAAGACCCTGGCAGAGCAGAACTGCAACCAGGGCAACGGTCCCATCTTCCGGCGAAGGAATACAGAGTCGCCAGCATCCGAGCTGAGGCCACTGTTGGACCCCGGTGCAGAGTAAGGTACCCCTGGGGTTGGGGCTGGGAAACCGGCCCCCCGCCGTGCAGACCCCCAGGTGCAGTTCTCCGTCTGCACACCAGGGGGCAGCCTGGCACCTCCCAGGGCAGAGCAGGCAGCGGCGCCGCCCCGCCGCGGAGCGTCCCCGGCGGCCTATTACTGTACTCTGTATTAGCATGCTGGTAAATTTAGCAGCATAAACAGAAAAAAAAAAAAATTAAGTTAAGACATGTGACAGAGCTATAAATAATCGTGTCTGAAATCTCTCTAGTGTGAAACCGGGAACTTTTCACTCAAAAGCTAAGCCAAGATTAAACCCGGAGATCCAGGGGGCAAGGGTGGGGGGGGTGAGTGGGGGGAGGGGGCTGGTGCACCGGAGCCCCAAACCCAAAGCGTTTGGATGCTATTAAAAAAAGAAAGAAAGAAAGAAAGAAAGAAAAAGAAAAGAAAAACGGAGGAGGAGGAGGAGGAGGAAGAGGAGGAGGAAAGAAAACACGCCGAGCCGCGTCCGTGAGCGCTGGAAGGGGGGTCGTGAGCCGCCCTGAGAGTCACAGGCGAGGGGACACCCGGGCGCCCGGCGCCCTCCGCGCCCCTCCAAGCCGCCGAGACCTCCAACGTCCTGGACCCACCCCCCACCCTCCGCCAAGGCGCGCGCTCCCTCCAGCCCGAGACCCTCCTACCCCCCCATGTGACTCCAGGTGACACCCCCCCTCCCCACCCCCACGTCACCGCGGCATGCCACCTGCCCTGCTCCCTGGGTACTACCCGGGCGAGCCCGCAAACGAGCCTGTTTACCGGTTGCCATGGTTACGCCCCGCCCCCATTCCCCTCCCCGTTGCGCACGGAGCGCGCACACGCCCGTCTCCCGACAGCCTGCAAGGGGCGGGGCGCTGCCTCCCCCGCCCCCGCACCCGCCCCCCTCCCGCACCCCGCGCCCCGCACCCCCGCGTTCAGATCTGTCTCTGGCCGGCAGGTCCCGGCTCTAGACATCATTTTTTTTTCTTTTTTTTTCCCCCCCCCCCCCCGGTTAGTCGATAAACCAATACTGGGGGCGGGGAGATGGGGAGGTGGGGGGTGGGGGGCGTGCCGGGCGGAGCCAGCTCTAGAGATGATGCCCAGCTTAGCTCGCACGCAGGCAGCCCTGGGGGGTGAAGCCCAGCACCGCGTGCCCTCCCCCTCCCCCAGCCCTGCTGGTGATGTCCACACACGCAAGCGAGCACGCACACGCGCGCACACACACGCACACACACACGCACACACACACGCACGCACGCACGCACACACGGTCGCGCGCCAATGCACACAGGCGCGCGCGCACACGCCGTTCTCGGGGGGGTGGGGCCCAGGCCGGGCCCCCGCGATGCCAACCCCAGAAGCCGCCCCTGGCTCGGGCGGGGGGCGGGGGGGCTGAGAGCTGGCGGCGCGGGGTTGGGGCGGGGGGGGGGAGTTTGCAAGGCAGAACCCGCACCGCCGAGGCCGGCCCGCGGGTGCCAGGACGACCGCTGTCTAACGTCACCGGCTTGACAGGGGAGGCTGATTGGACCGGCTCAAGCGAGCGGCGCTTTGCATCCGCAGGCCGCGTCCCTGCTGAGGGCGGGGGCCCAGAACCCGTGGGTCCAACCGGATCCCTCAGGCTGAGGCTGACCAGGAGCCGCCCAGGGGGGTGGGACGGGGCTGGGGAGTGGGGGGTGCTGGAACCAAGCTGGCCCCTGTTCATGGTCTCCATGTCCCCGGCTTTGGGAATTGCAGCTGCTGAGGGACGTTACAGACGCGGGAGGGGAAGGGAGATATCCCCGCCAAGGGAACAAACAGCTGGGTGGTCAGCAGCGGGCACAGACGCCCACTGTCCATCTCAGGGACCTCCTGGCCTGCAGAGCAGCTCCACACCCTCGGTCTCTGACACCGAACTGACCTGTCCAGGGGGCCCAGTACCACTGAGAGCTGGGACAGCAGTCTCATCACCCCCACCAACACACACACACACATACACACACACACAATGAGTTAATGAGCATTCAGGCCTATTGGCAACTTCCCCCCATGATCACTGTCAGCACTGAAATATTTATGCTAGAGCATTCCATGTTGCGACATGCATAGTCCGTTAAATACTGTCTGCTTGCGTGCTCACCGGTAAGTCAGAGAGACTCATCATACCTGTGGCTAGCTAATACCACAGGCATGAACTCACAGGTAATTAATGGAAAGTATAGTGCAAAGGTCTACCTGTCTTACAGCAGGTAGATTCCTAACGAAATAGCATTCATTAAAACTCTGGGGGCGGGGGGGGGTGCAGCTGGGGCGATAGTACAGCAGGAAGGGGCGCTTGCCTTGCACACAGCCGGGTTCGATCCCCGGCAACACCCCATAGGGTCCCCAGAGCACCCCCAGGAGTCATTCCTGAGTGCAGAGACAGGATCACTCCTGAATATCACTGGATGTGACCCCAAAACAAACAAACAAAAAAACCCTTTTCACTCCACTGCAGGCCCGAGGGAGCCTGCCTTACACAAGGCCGACCGGGCACTCTGTAGGGTCCCCTGAGCCCACCCGGAGTGATCCCTGAGCACAGAGCATTGCAGGGTGTGGCCCGAACACCAAACCCATCCCCCACTGTGGCCCCGCTGTCCAGAAAGCCGGGCCGACTCGGGGAGGGAGGCAGAGCTTGTCTTGTGTGCATCACTGGTGGCTGGGCCACTGGTCCGAATCCTCAGCACCACTCATGACCCCCTGAGCACCCCAGGTGACCCGTGACCGGCCAAGCGAGACCACAAGCCACTGGGGCTCCTGCAGGTGGGGAAGTGGTCGAGCAAGTGACCACTCCCCGGCGAGCCAGTGAACCTGCAAAGAAGCCAGCGTGGTGTGTCCAGCCCTGGAAGGCCACGGCCGGACGGCCTCGCCCTGCGCTGCCCACGGTGGGAGCTGCCAGCCTGTGCCACGGGGGCCCGAGCCCCTCTGTCCGCCAGGACTGGTCCCTTTCTCGGGAAGGCCACCTGCCTGCCCCCAGGACCCGCCCACCGGGGCCCACTCAGAATCTTCTCCCCACGCCCTCCCCAACCCGGACTTGAAAGTAAGTTTGCAGGGCTGAACCGGGAGGTCAGCGTGGAGGAGGCTGGCCGACCCCCACGCCAAAGGAGAGCCCGCCCTGTGACTCCCCCAGAGCCCCCTCGGCGGCGCCCACCTTTCCTCTATCCTCACGCCCCCAAGGGCCTGCCTCAGGGAGTTGACTCCTCCCCGGATGGAGAGGCAGCAAGCTTATTTTTGTCATCCACCCCCACCACACACACACCTTCCAATGACAGCGAATTTGCCCTGAGAAGCCACTCGAACTACAGGAGGCATCTGGGGGGGGGGATGCAGGGGGGAGGGAGCACACCACACAGTGCTCATGGCTCACTCCTGCCCTCAGGGATCATTTTCTAGCAGGCTTGGGGAGACCTACTGTACTGGGGTGCTGGGGATGGAACCCGGGTCTGCCAGACGCAAGGCAAACGCCCTCCCCACTGGACTCCCCACCCTCCCCCCTGCCCAGGATGGAGTCCTGACTGGCCCGTGTGCAGAAGCCAACGCACGAAGGGTTCCTGCAGGCACAGAGCCTGTGGCGCCCGAGTCCCCCCACCCCCCGCCCCTGCACCGGGTCCCCACTCCCAGCCTGCTCCCCAGGTTGTTTTGTTTTTGTTTTGTTTGTTTGGGTTTGTCTCGGGGTGTGGCGGGGATTGGGTGAGTAAGAGAGACACAACAGATTGGCAAGTCCGACCATCTGCCGAGAGCCCAGTGATGAGACGGCTGGTGGCAGAGAGGGCCGGAAAGTTCTTTCCAGAGACAGAAAGTCTTTGCAAGACCCCCGTCCTCCCCCGGTGACGCACGGCCCCCACGGTGGCCTGCTTCCTAACCGCCTCGGCACGGCACGGACCCCAGGTGACAGCGGCCGCGAGTCCTCAAGGCCTGTGCGGTCTCCCCGTCCCGAAGACCACGCTGCGAACGTGCTCACGGCGTCTCCCTCTTTCCGACGTGGCACGTGGGGGCGTGGCAAAGGCTTGCCAGGCGTGCGGACCGTCTGTGGCACCGTCCACGGGCACGCTGGCCGGAGACAGAGGCCAAGTCCAGTCGGGTGACACGCCGCATCCAGGCCTAATTACTGCGGCTTAGCGTCCCGCCCCCCAGAACCCGCTCAGGGGGGGTCCCGGGCACATCAGACGAGGAAGTCCAGGGGCCTGGGAGAGCCTTGCAGGTGCGCGCGTGAGACTGAGAGTTCGAGCCCCAGGGCCGCCTACCTGGAACAAGGGCTGCCCCCCCCCCCGCCCCAGGTCTGCTGTCGGGACCCCCGGGTACCACCCAGGAGCCTGCGGTGTTTGGCACCTGGCTGGGAATGTCTGGGCCTGAGACTGAAGTGTGGGACCCCTGGTGAGCTGCCCACTCTGCCAGGAGTGGGCGCCCGGCAAACACACAAGGATGAGAGCCCGGCGGTCCTGGTGACCAGGATGACCACAGCACGTGCCACAAACAGGAGGGTGACCGCCAGGGCATGTGTGCAAGCACCACCACTCATGTGTGCGACATGAGCACTTATAGCCAGAGTCACCACCCCATGAGCACTTATAGCCAGAGTCACCTCCCCATGAGCACTTATAGCCAGAGTCACCTCCTCATGAGCACTTATAGCCAGAGTCATCTCCCCATGAGCACCACGGCCAGAGTCACCACCTCACCCCACGAGCATCACGGCCAGAGTCACCTCACCCCGTGAGCACCACGGCCAGAGTCACCACCTCACCCCGCGAGCATCACGGCCAGAGTCACCTCACCCCGAGAGCACCACAACCAGAGTCACCTCACCCCATGAGCACCACGGCCAGAGTCACCTCTCTCCTGTCAGCACCATAGCCAGAGTCACCTCACCCCGGCTGCCCGGAAGGACCCGGCCGAGTGTGTGGGCGCCACAACCAGGAGTGTGCGCTCCAAGCACCCTGACGCAGGAAGGGGCGGGCCCACAGGACGCACAGCCCGGCCTTGACCTCCCGCAGCCCCGGGCCCGAGGGAGACACGGGTGGCGGCTTGGAAAGGCCGGACCCCTCCTGAGGGAGAGCCCCGGCAGCACCCGAAGGAGGAGCTCAGAGGGTGACACAGCAGCAGGGACGAGCCTGGAATGACGAGCACGTGCTTCCATGGCTGGAAAGTGGACCCCGGGAGCCAGAGTCTGAGAACAGCCTCCCGAGGAGACGGCGTCTGAGCCAGAGCTGCACAGGCGCTCGGGACTGACTCCCGCCAGCCGGCTGCCCCTCCATACACAGGCGCAGACACGGCACGGCCCCTCCCCGCACACACACACACACACACACACACACACACACGAACACACACACATGCACGCGCGCGCACACACACACACACACACCCAAACACACACACAAACGCACGTGCGCCAACCCCGGACACACAGCAAACCACGCACGGAAGCGGGTGCAGCTGGGGAAGGCTGGAGGTGGTTTTTTTTTTTGGTCACACCCAGCGATGCACAGGGGTTACTCCTGGCTCTGCACTCAGGAACCACCCCTGGCGGTGCTCAGGGGACCCTATGGGATGCTGGGAATTGAACCCGGGTCAGCCGCGTGCAAGGCAAAAGCCCTCCCCGCTGTGCTATCGCTCCAGCCCCTGGAAGTGTTTTTATTCTAACTCAGACATCCTAAGACTACAGAGATCGGGAACTTCTTCATTTAACCTGTCACTCTCCTTCCACGCCACCGTGCTACTCTGCAATCACCCCTCCGTCCGTCCATTCATCCATCCATCCATCCATCCATCCATCCATCCATCCATCCATCCATTCACTGAACTAAGCATCGACCGTTATCCATCCGTCCCTCCATCAACAACCATCCACCCGTCTAACCACCCGTCTAACCACCCATCTAACCACCAGTCCGCCCCATCAGCCGTCACCCATTATCCATCTCCCCACCCGACCATTCACTCGCCAAGCACCGACCCCGTATCGCCCAGCCACGCAGCCAACAATCCAGCCGGCCAACTCTGGGCGCGGCTCTGGAGGCCCCCCGAGCACCACTGGGGTGTCCTGGGTATTCCCAGCACCCAGGGCCCCAAGCACCACAGCGTCTTCTGGCCCTTGCGCTGAGCCACCAAGTCGGTAGGCCGAGGCTTGCCAGGGGCCCAGGGGGCTTCCCGGGCATCACCTGGGAGAAGTCCCCAAAAGCAATGAATCAAAACACAGCGAGGACCAGAGGGCCGCCTCCCGTCTCAAGGCCCGTGGCCACACACGGGGAGCGCCGGCTGCTGGAGCCGAGGGACACCGTTTCTATCAGGACTCTTAACAACAGTCACCTATTATTGATGATCATTGACTATTGACTATTATTGACCTTGATGGACTAAGGAATATCAATTATTATTCTATCATGGCTTTCAATGGTAAAGCCAATTCACCGCCAGCGGAGAACAGAGGAAGGTCATGTTTCACCAGCGCCTCTCAGGGTGCAGACAACGGTGCCCTCCTGAGCATGCCCACCGCCATTCGAAGGCTGGAATCGAACATCACCCGGGCAGCCTTCAGCCCTGCCCCTGCCCCCTTGCAATTCTCACTTCAGTGGGAAAGAGAGACACGGAAGCACCCGACAGCTGCCATTCCTTCATGCCCCCCCTTCCTGCCCAGTGCACAGGTAATGCCAGTGACCCTGGCTGGCTTCGTCCCCCCGGAATCCGCTGCTGCGGTGGATCACAACAGCGCGGTCAGACTGGGGGGCGCGGTGGGAGTGGTGGGGTTGTCCAGGCTCAAAGTCAGATGGATCCTGTAGGCTGCACAGCTGCTTTGTGACGAAAGCCCTCGTGTGGAGCGGGAGATGGCTCAGACAAGGAAAGCTCAGACGTGCGTCACACATCTGGCACGCGGGAACCCAGCTTGGGTGCCCGGCAGTGCTTGGCATCAAGGAGCAACCCCCTGGAGTGTCTATGCACGCACACACATGCACATGCACACACATGCACATGCAAACACATATGGACATATATGCACACACAAATGCGCAGGCACTACATGCTCGAATGCACACATACACGTGCATGTGCACACATATATACATGTGCACATGCACACACGTACACACATGCACACACACGCACACAAATGTGTATGCGTACACATGTTCAAATGTGCACATGCATGTGCACGTGCACACACTCATACATGCATGTGCACACGCACATGCATGCACACATATGCACACACAAATGCGCAGGCGCACTTTTGCTCAAATGTGCATACACATCTGACGCGCATATATGCACACACGCACACATACATGTGCACATGTGCACACATGCACACGCACATGCACACACATGAGAACATTTCCAATGAAGTTCAGAGGAGCAGCCCCCGCCTGCATTTACACATTCAGCTGCCGCACGCTCTTGGAAAGCAGAGAGCTCCCACGGCTCACATTTTCCAGGGAGAAAACTGACACAGAGAGGGTAGCCAGTTTGCCCGAGAGCTCACAGCCAGGAACCAGAGAGCAAATGAAGGCTGGAGTCCCGGGGAGGCCCCTGAGCCCTCAGCACCACCCTGCGAGGGCTGTCCCTAGGGAGAGAGGGCGTGTACAATGTGTAAGTCACAAGCAATACACGGTTAATCATGTAAGTACCTAGACCTAGGTACATAACACTCTTTTTTAATGCACACGCAGTACGTGTTGTATATAAAATATGACATATAATATAGCTTGCAGACATAGATATAACATATACCGTGTTACATAAGGGAAAACACATATAGATTTATGCGTGTAAGTCAGAAAGTATCTATTTTTATTTCCCCCCGTATATCTTATAATAAGCGTCTATTAACTGGGCTATTTAAAATCAAGAGTAGGCCCGTCCCCTGGGGAAAAGACGGACTCTCGTGCCTTGGTTTTATCAAGGGTTTCAGAACTAGGCCAGCGGGGGGAGGGCTTCCGGGCGGGCCCGGCCTGGTCAGGGTCCAGTTCTCTCAGGCCTCCGTGGAACTACACGGAGAAAGCTGAGCCTGGAGGATCCAGCCCACCCGCGACTCCCCCGTCTCAGGGAACTGAAACCCCAGCGAACGGGGACGTCAGCACAGCAAGCCTGGAACGCCAGAGCAAGAAACCCAGAGGCACCGACCGGGGCGAGGCCTGGCTACTGGCCACTACCAAGGACCTCTGAGATGCACGCACACACATGCACATGCGCACCCATGCACATGCAGACACATATGTACAATGTACATACATGCACACACAAATGTGCAGGCACTACATGCTCGAATGCGCACATACACATGCACGTGCACACACATATACATGTGCACATGCACACACGTACACATATGCACACACATGCACACAAATTTGTGTGCACACACATGCTCAAATGTGCACATGCATGTGCACGTGCACACTCATACATACATGTGCACACGCACATACACACACACATATGCACACACAAATGCGCAGGCGCACTTATGCTCCTGCGCCTAAGTGCAGGAAAATGGGGGCAGAAGCGTCAGGCAAGGGAGACTCAGGGGACGGCCTTTCCTCCCATGCCACCCTGTGCTGGCCCAAACATCTGCCGGCACCTCACCTCCTAGAACTTCCCGAGTCGCCCTCTGGCCGAGAGGGACAGTCACTGGGCCAGAATCAGCCAATACAAGTCAGGAGATGGATCCTTAGTCCAGTCAGAAGCGGCCCCTGGCTGGTACGGGTGCCCGGAAGGAAAGGCGTAAAGTTGGCCTGGGAATGCTGGGAGGAAGGAAGCGGGTTTGGACGGGCCCGTCCGCCACGCTGAGCTGGCCTCAGGAAGGCGGGCAGTGGCGGGCACTGCCAGCGAGGGCAGCCCCTTCCCGTGGCTCCTCTGCCCTTGCTGAGGACGACCATGAAACCACCAGAATGTTTTTCATCTTTATTCAGAAGTCTGATCTTTGGTTTGTGGCGCCCGTCCCCCCCCAACACACACACACACAACCAGGGGACATCCCAACTTCCCACTGCGGACAGACTGGCCCTAGACCGAGTTCCTGGGGAAGAAGGACAATGTAAGCCACACATAGGCAGTTTCTGCCAGATCAAAAGCACGTTCTTCTAATGGCATATCCTGAACCCTGGAACAACCCGGTTTGAACTATCAGGATCTTCTTTAAACACAGATTTCAAGAAAATTGAATTCTTGGGATAGTTCAGGGGTTAAGGCGCTTGCTTTGCACGCGGTCAGCCCGATTTAATCCCCGGCACCATCGACCGTCCCGCCAGCATTTCCAGATGCGACTCCCCAAGCACAGAGCTAGGAGTGAGCCCTGGGCACCAAGGGGTGTGGCCCCAAAACAAAAATAGCTCAGCGAGGCCTTTGGCATCCCTGCTCCCCACAGTCTTGCATCCAACCGTGTTCGTCCGTGGCTGGACCAAGAAAGTGGAGCATCAGTCATAAGTGACTTGAGAAGCTGTGGATTTGGGTGGCGGGGTCACCCAACTGCCCACACTTGTATCAGGGGATGAATAACACATGTCATTATGCTTTAGGGGAGTCAAAAGTTATACGGGGAATTTTGAGTTGCAAAAATCCTTTCGCTTGGCTCAGCATCCTAACCCCTGCTTTGCTCCAGAGCCAAGGGAGGGGGTCAGAGAGGTAGTTCAGGGCTTAAGTCTCCTGTCTTGCACATGGCAGATGCTCGTTCAAACTGTGGCCCCACCTACGATCCCCTGAGCTCCTCTAGCAGTGACTCCTGAGCACAAAGCCAGGAGTAGTTACCGAGCACTGCAAGATGGAGCTCCAAAGCACACGAATACAAAAGATGTTACTTCTATGAGGTGCCAAGACCAGCCTGATGCCCTGTTACAGACAGAAGGCAGATTCGAGGCTGGCCAGCAGGAAGAGACGTGGACTGAATGTTTGTGACCGAATGCCCCCCCACACCCCCAAATTCCTATATGCAAGATCCAAGATGGCAGATGTATCTCATCCTCCCCCAATGTGATGCTATATGGGGATACGGGGCTTAGGAGGGGATTTAAGATTTTTTTGTTTTTGTTTTATTTAACATTAAAATACATTTTATTCTGTGTTGAAGAATATTTAAATCTATTATTTTTAAAGACCATAAAGCACAAACTCTAGAGAATGATGCACATTCCTAACAAAATATTTATACAAAAATTTTTTATATTGCATAGACAGTTTTCTGAAATTTAAAAGAAGGGATGTCGCTGCCTGGAAGTATCTTTGCCTTCTATGTACAAGGCTCTGGATTCAAAATCCAGCATTGCTCGGGGCTGGAGTGATAGCACAGCGGGGAGGGCATTTGCCTTGTATGCAGCCAACCTGGGTTCAATCTCCTGCATCTCATATGGTCCCTTAGCACTGCCAGGAGTAATTCCTAAGTGCAGAGACAGAAGTAACCCCTGTGTATCACCGGATGTGACCCAAAAAGCCAAAAACAAAAACAAAAACAAAAAAAAACAAACCTCAAAAAAATCCCCAAAATCCAGCATTACTAAACTGAGGAAAAGAGAGAAAGAAAACTAAAATAACACAAATAATTTATGATGATACAACAATGTTCATTAATATTTTCACTATGTTCATTAATATTTTAAAGGACAAATTTTATTATTCTTTGTATATATATGTTGAGAATTTCTGAAAATTTTCATATGAAATTCAGGATTTAAATGTTTCTTCTTTTATTGTGAGGCAACATAGTTTTTTTGTTTGTTTGGTTGTTTGGTTGGTTTTTTGTTTTCAATTGAATCACAGTGATAAACACACTTACAAAGTTGTTCATGACTGGATTTCAGCCATGAAATGTTCCAACACCCGCCCGATGATTTCAGGTTTGGAAGAGAGGCTGTGGGGACCGGACTCTCGGGGACAAGGGCCGGGGAGCGCTCAGTGTGGGCGTACGTCCCGAGCAGGAGGCCTGGGTTTGCTCCCCACCAGTGCTGGGGGGTGACCCCAAGAGCTGGAGTAGCCCCTGAGCACCTCCAGGTGTGGCAAAACCAAAAACTAGAGGGAGGGAGGCAGAGAGAGAGAGAGAGAGAGAGAGAGAGAGAATTTGTGAGTGTGTGTGTGTGTGTGTGTGTGTGTGTGTGTGTGTGCATGCCTGCTGCTGTACGGGAACACAGTGAAAATCCAGGGAAAAAGGGTGGTCACTGGGACCTGATTATGCCCCACCCTGACCTCGTGGACTCCGGACTTCCGGAATTGGGATTAAATGTTTGCAGGTTCGCAGCCCACTTGCATTATTCCATCTGGGTGTTCCAGGCTGCCAGGGAGCTATTAGCCAAGAGGATGGGGATTCTGCTCAGGGTAAGAGGTTCCAGAAAGAGCGTGGGTGGGGTGGGGGTGGCACAGCCCAGCCAGGGGACTCTGAGCCACCCCCCAGCACACTTCCAGAATGGTCCACATCCTGTTCCCTGCGGTTTACAAGTCCAGCAGGATGCTCTCTGGGAGCCCAGGGGATGCAGCGTCCGTGTGGCTGCAGCAGAGAGAGAGGCCTGCCAAGTGTCCATCAGGGGGGTCAGCGGGGGGGGCAAGCACCCTGGCTGCCCATCCCCGTGGCCCCAGAGAGGGATAAAACCGTTCCCCGTCTCCAAACCCGAGCCCAGCAAAGCGTTCTCCGAAAGAGAAACAGACCCCTACAAGGTTGGAGGATCAGGGAGCGGAGGAGGTGGGGAAGTACCAGCTGGGGGGGGGGGAGGGAGGGGGGAGGGAGGGCGCGGGCGGGGAGCCCTCCCGGGAGAAGGACCCAAGGTGATGTGCCGGACCGCACCTGGCCAGCCAGCTCCGCGCCGGTGCTGACCTCAAACTTTCCACCAGAATCCCCGCTCGCCGACGCTCCGGCTCTTAGGGGAAAATTAACCCGGCTCCCCAGGGCCGAGATTTTCCATGTTTAGCTTCAACCCCAAGGAAAAAAAAATTTGTTAGAAAGTTTGAAGGGTGTGACTATTTTTAAATGAGTCTTTGGCTCCGGTTCTTTCCCTGTTATAATTTAAATGACAAAACTGGGGCCAGAGCGACAGTCCAGCAGGGTGGGTATTTGCCTTGCATGCAGCTGCCTCCCCCCGGGTTCGATTCCCTGGCATCCCAGGGTTCCCTGAGCACCTCCGGGAGTGATTCCTGAATGCAGAGCCAGGAGTCGGCCCTGAGCATCGCCGGGTGTGGCTCAAAAAAGCAAAAAACAACAACAAAAACAATAAAACTGCAGGACAGAGTCCCCGGAAGGGCACAGCAAGCGAGTCCCCCTGGCCTAAAGGGGTGGTGGTCAAGCCAGGGGACCCGAAGGTCATGTCTGGTGACATCTGTGGTGTCACACTTGAGGGGGTGGGAGGAGTTGTGGGGACCTAATACGCGGAGGGCTGGGAAGCTATTCTATGCCCTACTGCACACAGGACAGGACAGACCCCCGGCCCAACGTGCAGTTTCTTCTGTCCCTGTCACTGTCATCCCGTTGCTCATCTTGATTTGTTCGAGTGGGCACCAGTAACGTCTCTCATTGAGAGACGTGTTGTTACTGTTTTTGGCATATCCAATACGCCACGGGTAGCTTGCCAGGCTCTGCCGTGCGGGCACGATACTCTCGGTAGCTTGCCGGGCTCTCCGAGAGGGGCGGAAGAATCGAACCCGGGTCGGCCGCGTGAAAGGCGAACGCCCTACCCGCTGTGCTATCGCGCCAGCAATTTCTTCTACAACTTAGAAACCCTCTCCCAGGCCAGGAAGCATCTGAATCTCCCGGAGGACTGCCTGGTGTAGGCTGTGCAGGCACAAGCCCCCAGCTCGGACCCCAGCTCAGCACGACCCGAGCGATGCCAGGTGTGACAGCAGTGTGGCCCCTGAGCATCGAACCGTCCACCCCGGTCAGCTGAACCACAGTGGCCCTGGGCCCGCCTGGGCACCGCTCGGAAGCGTCCTCCACCCTCACTGGGAAAACCAAGCCCACTCGGGAGGCGCCAGACCCAGCAGGGTCCTGGAGCTGGGCCAGCTCTGCCTTCTGGCCACTTCCGCGGTGGGGTGGGGTGGGGGGACGCTGACCCACAGGTCCAGGCCCCCCAGCCCTGCTGCTGCCTCCCCAAAGGTTCGGCGGATTCACTCCCCAGAGCCAGAACCGGGCCCTAAATCCGGGGCGGGCGAGATGGTGCAAAGAGCCGGGGGCAGGTTTCACATGTTGTGGGTGACTCCAGTGACCCCCACGGCGTTGGGAGTGGACCCTGAGCACCACCAGGGCTGGTCTGAAGGGCACAATGAAGCTAAAGGAACAAAACACGATGCAAAATGCAAACCCAGACGCCCCCCCTCAAGCCAGCCCGGGGCAGGGTCAAGGGGCGCCCTGGTCAGGCTTGTTAGTCCGAATGCATTTTCTCCAGATGACGGCTCGGAACTGCAGACAAGGCAGCTCGCAGGACCCCACCCGCAGACTCTGCCGTACACGCTGCTGAGGGACCCCACGGGAAGACACAAAGACCCTCGGCGCTCCAGCCTCCAGCAGGCTCCAAACACTGCGATGGTAAACACGTCTCTGAGGCTTCATGCCCGACTTGTTCTGGTTTGGGGTTTTGTTTTGTTTTTTGCTTTTTGTTGGGTTTGGGGTTTTTTTTTTTGTGTGTGTGTGTGTGTGTTTTTTTTGGCTTTTGGGGTCACACTCAGCCGATGCTCAGGGGTCACTCCTGGCTCTGCACTCAGGAATTACTCGTTACTCCTGCCAGTGCTCGGGGGATCCTAGGGGATGCCGAGGATCGAACCCGGGTCAGCCACGTGCAAGGCAAAAGCCCTCCCCGCCACCCTACCGGAGCCCTCTCCCCGACGGACCACCACACACACACACACACACACACACACACACACACACACACACACACACACACACACACACGGTAATGGGGCCAGTATTTTTTTTTTCTCCCCCTTCCCACTTGGAGCCACGGTGGGACGGTTTTCTGCCAAGCCTTGCATCACACTCCAGTGGTGTAATGGAAATAACGCAGGACCCAGAGCCAGGAGACTTGGGTTCCAGCAGATGGGAAAAGGAGGTCTCCGAGTGGAATATTGCAACATCCCCTCCTCTACCTCCAAGGGCTCCCGCGCTCCCTTGATGACGAGGAACCGGCCCTGGGCCGCGGTGCATGCGACGTGGAGGAACACGGCCACCGGTGCCCTCAGCCTTAGCGCGTCACACACAGGTCCCCGGGGAAGGGGCTGGGCCGGGAGCCGGGCTGAGGGAGGCCCTTCGGCTGGCAGCCTTCTCGCTCCTATCCCAGAGTTCACCTCTCTTGCTAGAGTGGGCCGCTGGCGTCTGAAGTGATGCTCTAAAATGTGGCCGAGGGGTGCTGGAGCGATAGCACAGTGGGGAGGGCGTTTGCCTTGCACACGGCCGACCCGGGTTCAATTCCCAGCATCCCATAGGGTCCCCTGAGCACCACCAGGGGTAGTTCCTGAGTGCAGAGCCAGGAGTAACCCCTGTGCATCGCCAGGTGTGACCTAAAAACCAAAAAAAAAAAAAAAAAGGAGAAACGAGAGTTGCCAACCCCTGGCTACGACATTTCCCTGGGAGAGATGAGCACGTCCCAGACGCCTGCTGGCTAACACTCGGCCCTAACAATACGGTAGATGCTCCCCACTCTGTCCAGGGCCCAGAGATGTGACTCTGGCCAAAACACCTACGTCCGGTGTCTAAAGTCGTGGGGTCCGGCCCTGGCATCAGAAACCAAGTTCTGTGTAGAGGATAGATCTCATGGGAAATTGTTCTTGCACTAATAAGTAGCTGAAAGTCAAAGGGAAAAATGTTTATAAACATATTTGCTCTGATTTGTATTTTCGGTTTTCTTCTTTTTTTTTCTTTTTGGGTCACACCTGGTGATGCACGGGGGTTACTCCTGACTTATGCACTCAAAGATCTCTCCTGGCAGTGCTCAGGGGACTATATGGGATGCTGGGAATCGAACCTGGGTTGGCGGTGTGCAAGGCAAACACCCTACCCGCTGTGTTATTGCTCCAACCCCCTTGGTTTTCTTCTTATTCAAAATTCAAGAATAAAATAAAAACTAAATCCAATTTAAAAACAAAACTGCTGGCATGGGTTTATTATTATGTCTCAGCCAGGGTTAGAGTAGTTGCTTCCATATACGAGGTGCTGGTTCCATGCCCAGTACTCCAGGGAAGGATTGGCATAGATGACACAGATACGTACACACATACCTACATGGGATACATATATAATTTGTCTTTTTTTTTTTGTGGCTCTTTGGGTCACACCTGGCAATACTCAGGGGTTACTCCTGGCTCTGCACTCAGGAATCGCTCCTGGTGGTGCCCGGGGACTCTATGGGATGCTGGGGATCGAACCCGGGTCGGCTGCGTGCAAGGCAAATGCCCTCCCCGCTGTGCTATGGCTCCAGCAACCCCTAATTTGTCCGTATTCCCCTCATGCCTGCAGATGAATGACCCTCCCAGGAAGACTTGGCCGAAAGAGAGCTGAGTTCCTGCCTCCCAGGGCAGTTCTGTCCAGCTCTGAGGACACGCCCCGCGGCCCCCTGCTCCACTCACACTCTCCAGCGACACCTGAGGGTGGGTGGCCCCTGGGGGCCACTGGCATTGATCTGAGCCGGCTGAGCCGGTGGGTCCAGTGCTCAGGCCTGGCTGTGTGGGCCAGTGGTGCTACCCCGCCCTCCAATTCTGCACCTCCTGGTTCTCAGGGTGGGGGGCGGGGGGGAGCAGTGCTTCACCTGGCAATGCTCAGGGGTCAGGTGATGCAGGGATCACACCACGTGTGCCAGGTCTGCACCCCTGGGCCCTAAGCCCTCTCCTCTGCCCCCCTCGGAGAGCCCCTGTCCAGCCAGAGCCAGGCAAGGCCTGCTCTGCTCTGTGCCGATGGGCTTTTCAAAGGCCTCTGAACAGAGGGGCTGTCGGGGGGGGGGGGGGGGGGGGGGGGGGGGGGGGAGGTGAGGGGGGGGGGGCCAAGCCAGGAAGGCCCCTAGGCACCAGGTGTCACGGGCAGACACCCAGGGGGCAGAAAGCAGAGACAATGTTTCAAGGCGACCTGTGCAAAGAAAACTCCAAGGAAGGCAAAAAAATAAAAAATCACAGCAGGCAAAATATCAACATTTGATATCAAAACTGCCGCCAGCCCCGACCGGCTGCATTGCTGGAGCCGCCACCGTCACCCAGGCCTGGCACGGCTAGAGCCCGGGGGCACGCAAAACTCTGGGACACGCGTCCTTCATTCGTGCACTCTGCTGGGTCTCTCGTGCTCGGAGAGGAAACCCCCCCCCCCACTAGAGGGACGGCCGCTCGTCTGGGCCCGAGGCGCGGGGGCCCCCTCTGAGCCCGCCAGCCCCCATCTGCCTTCCGAGAGAACTGTGTTCAGAGACAGAAGCGGCCCCCGATGCTTCCGCGGAGGCAGAGACGCCGCGGAGGGTCACTGCTCCGAGCCCACACCGCGGGCCCAGCGTGCGCGCCGCCGGGGCGGGGTGGCCAGCCCGCTCTCAGCCCTCCACGCCGCACGCCGGCCAGGGGTGGGAAAACCCTGCGACTGGCCAGGAAGGAACTAAACGTGTGGTTCGCGGTTAGGGGGTATTTGAGGTCACGTGTGGTGTGTGGGTGTGGGTATATGTGTATGTGGTGTGTGTGTGTGGGGGGGGTGTGTATGGTGTATGTGGGTGGTGTATGTGGGTGTGTGCGTGTGGTGTATGTGTGATGTGTGGTATGTGTGTGTATGTGTGTGTAGTGTGTGGCGTGTGTGTGTGGTGTGTGGTGTGTGTGTGATGTATGTGGGGGGAGTGTGGTGTGTGTGTGATGTGTGGTGTGTGGGGGGGTGTGGTGTGTGTGTGGTGTGTGTGGGGGAGTGGTGTGTGTGTGGTGTGTGTGGGGGAGTGGTGTGTGTGTGGTGTGTGTGGTATGTGTGTGTGGGGTGTGGTATGTGTGTGTGTGGTGTGTGCTGTGTGTGGTGTGTGCTGTGTGTGGTGTGTGCTGTGTGTGTGCTGTGTGCTGTGTGCGTGGTGTGTGTGCACAGTGTGTGTGGTGTGTGCTGTGTGTGTGGTGTGTGTGTGGTGTGTGCTGTGTGCATGGTGTGTGTGTGCGCAGTGTGTGCGCAGTGTGTGTGTGGTGTGTGGTCTGTGTGTGTGGTGTGTGTGTGGTGTGTGTGTGCAGAGTGTGTGTGTGTGGTGTGTGGTGTGTGTGGTGTGTGTGTGCAGAGTGTGTGTGTGTGGTGTGTATGTGGTGTGTGGTGTGTGTGGTGTGTGTGTGGTGTGTGTGTGCAGAGTGTGTGTGTGTATGTGTGTGTGTGTGTGTGGCTCGGGGGTGCTGTGTTTGTCACCCTCAGCCAGCTCCCCCAGCCCAGCACCCTGGGGCCCGCCTCCCGCACACCCCAGCAGCGGGTGGCCCCTGGGAGCCAGGCGTGTCCATCGCTGGCCGCGTGCCCCAAGCGAGCTTCTGCCGTGGCTGGCGGCCGAGAGCCAGGGGGCTGCTCTCTGGTGACCTGCCGCAGGGGCGTCTGGCCTTGCCGGTCACTGCCCACTGGCCACCTCGTGCAGGCTCAGCCCCTCCTGCGCTGGGGGCACTGTGGGCTTTCGTCTCAGGAGGATGGGCGGCCCCTGGCACAGGCCGTCAGGGACCCCCAAACTGAACTGTACGGGAGCTGGGGTCGGACACCACCGGGCAAGGCCAAGGCCCTCCCGCCGCGTTTGGAGAGGGGCCGCTGGCAGGACAGGCCCGGGAGGTGGGGGCAGGGACACCCTGCCCCTGTACCCGGCTGCTCCTCTCTGCCCAAGGCCGTCGGGCCTGCTCTCTGCCTGGGGCGGCGCGGGGGGTGGGTGAGGGGCAGCAGCACCCACACGGTCCTTCCCGGCGTGACTGCCTGCTGGGCTCCCGTCCCCGAGCGCGGCAGGTGCCAGTCCGCAGCCCCACTGTGCACTGCAGAGATGAGCTGGAGCAAGACTTTTTTTTTTTTTGCTTTTTGGGTCACACCCGGCGATGCACAGGGGTTACTCCTGGCTCTGCACTCAGGAATCACCCCTGGTGGTGCTCAGGGGACCCTATGGGATGCTGGGAATCAAACCCGGGTCGGCCGCGTGCGAGGCAAACGCCCTCCCCGCTGTGCTATTGCTCTAGCCCCACAATATTTTTTTTTAATGAAAAAAAAAATTAAAAGCCCCAGGCCCAGGTGCCAGGGCAATGCACAGGACTAAGAACAGCCCGGGCGCACGCACAGCGGTGGCAAGGTGAGGCGGCTTGGCGCTCCCCGGCCCGGGCAGGCTGAGCGAGGCCGCGTTCCGGGAATGAGCCTCCCCTCCGAGGAGGCAGGAGAGGTTGACTAGGAAACCACAGCAGCTCCGCCGAGTCCAAAAATACAATCAAAGCTGCGCCAGGCGTCTCCCGGGACGGCTTCGGGCTCTCTCTGTCCACCTGCCGTCCCCGTTACCCGGCTCCGTGGACGCGCCTTTGAGGTGGCGGCGGCCTTCAGAGGGGAGGAGAGTGTCCCCCCCCCCCGCCCGCCACCTTGGAAATTCCCTTTGCTACAGCAATAAGTCGGGACTTGGTGATTTTCCATCCCCCCCACCCCCACCACCACCAACAACCCTCCTCTCTGGTGAGTTACGTGGCCGGGGTGCGAACTCTCTGCCATGCCAAGACCCCCAGTGGTGCCAAAGAACCGACGTGGCAGAAATCGCCCCGCTGACGCCCGGCGGCAAACAGAATGGGCTCCAGTCCCCCACAGGGTGGGGGGATATTGTTTTATTTTGAAATCACTTATAAAGACGCCCCCACAGAAGTTTCAGTTGGTTTGAGAATATAGCCGCCCACGGAAAAGGGTTGGCAGCTCACTGCGCATACGCGTATGCGCGCTTGCGTGTGTGTGTGTGTGTGTGTGTGTGTGTGTGTGTGTGTGTGTGAGCACTCACACATGCAGACCTCTCTGCATCACCCCGCAGCTTCACACCTCTGCCTGGTGCCTCGCCGGCTCCGGCCTCTGCTGCATGCCAACCACCGTGCCCCCTCTCCTTCCTCGCCCCCGGGCGCGGTGAGCCTGACGGGGCAGCCACGCTTCCAAAGTTCTCCCCGAGTGGAGTTTTTTTCTTTTTTCCACTGCGTGTGAGAAACCAGCAGGGAGGATGCTGCGCCTTACATGCTGTTAACCCGGGTCCGATCCCCGACATCCCTAAGGGTCGCCCCTGAGCACTGCCAGGAGTGATTCCTGAGTGCAGAGCTGGGAGTCAGCCCTGAGCATCGCCCGGTGTGCCCCCCCCCCCAAAAAAATATTTATTTTTAAAACGTGCTAGGGAAAAAAAATTCAAAGGAAAAGGAAAAAGATGAGGAAAGCAGGAGAGGGCTAGAGAGACACAGGAGGGGTAGGTACGTGCCTTGCGTGAAGCCGACTGTGGCATGATCCCGGCATCCGCCGACGCATAGGGTCCCCTGAGCACCACCAGGAGTGACTCCTGAGCGCAGAGCCTGGAGTCAGCCCTGAGCACCACCGGGTGTGGCCCCCAAACCAAAGCAAGCGGAGAAAGAGGAGGAGGCTTTTTAGGACTCCTGGGCTGGGATAAGGATGAGCTCCAGCCAACTCGGTCAATTCCCCGCTGGAGGGCCGGGAGAGGAATAGAGTACCTTCTTGCAGGCAGACTGCCTGGGTTTGATCCCCAAAACTGCAAAATGGCTAAACAAAACAGGAGAGTAAGCCCAGGCAGGTAGCGGCAAGGGCTGGAGCGCTTGGTTCAGACTCCCCTCCTGGGACGTGGGTGTGACTCCAGGACTTCGGAAGCCCGGACCATCCCGCAGCCGTAGGAAGAGCCGATCTGCAGCACAGCCACCGTCACCAGCCATAAGAACATCCCCGTTGCTGCTCCTCCCCGGGGCGGACCGTGAGCGGATTCTCCCCGCTTTGGGACGCCCTCCACATAGGAGGGGACAGACGGCCTTTCCCACAGCCTGCCCTCGGCCACCTAAGCGCGGCCTCCATGGAGTCAGGGCTGGCGTGGACTCGAGCACGATCCTGAGCACCTCCGAGTGGGGGCAGCACCCATGACCGGGTCACACGGAGCAGATGCGACTCCGTGCCCCAGCTGAGGCTGCCTGACGTGGTCCCTAAAGAGAGACCCCTCCAGAGCTGGGACTCATTCTAGAACTCTCCGTCTGAGGAGTGGGAGAAAAATAGTCTGTATGCGTGCACACACACAGACACACACACACAGACACAGAGACACACTCACACAGACACACACACATGCACGTATGCACACACATGCGTGCACGCACACACACATGTGTGCATGCACACAAACACATGCGTGCACGCACACACACACATGCACGCACACACACACACATGCACGCACACACACACACACACGGGGTGGGAGTGGCCTACAGAGGTGCCCCAGAGGGTCGGGGAGCTGCAGGTGACTTCCACAACAAGCGTCTTGTTCCAGCCAGTAATCAGCAAGAATCACGGGGCTGGAGCCATAGAACAGCAGGGAAGATGCTCGTCTTGCATGCAGCAAACCCGGGTTCAATTCCTGGCAGGTTTTCCCAAGCCCACCATGACTGATCGCTAAGGACTAAGCCCACAAAACAACACACACGCACACAACCACAACAACAACCCATAGACATTAGTACTCCGCTAACCAGAAGCTAAGCTACAATAAAAACCTAATTGTTTTTATGGTACCCAGCGATGCTGAGGGGTTCCTCCTGGCCCTGCACTCGGGAATCACTCCTGGTGGGTCTTCAGGGACCCTGTGAGATGCTGGAGATCGAGCCTGGATCAGCCACATGCAAGGCAAACGCCCTGACCACTGTACTACCATTCTGGCCCCTAAAAAACGAATCATTTGAAAATACAAAGAGACATTCATTCATCACCTCCCAGAAGCATCCCTGGGACCATTCCGGGCACTGGAGACCCATGGGTGACACATTTTCAAAGTCACGCCAGGCTGGAGCGGTAGGACAGAGAGGGAAGGGCGCTTGCCCTGCACGCAGCCAGCCCGGGGCCATCTCCAGCACCACGCAGGGGCCCCCAGCCCTGCCAGGAGCGAGCCCTGAGCAGACCAGACCCACGTGAGCATCACTGCCTCGGCACAGCCCGGCCTTGCTGAGCTGCCAGCCTCGGGCTGCCCGGGCCTCTCTCGCGGCCTCGGCACAGCAGCGCCTGCAGCCCCGAGGGCTTCACAGACCCTGGGCCCTGTCCCCACCACCACCCCAAGTGGCTGCCCGGCAGATCCAGGGTGGGATCTCGAAGGAGACCCCAACCCACACTCCTCGTCCTGGCGATCGCTGTCTTTCAACAGATCTCTCACATAGGTACTTTCTTTTTTTTCTTTTTTTGGGGGGCGGGGTGGGGACGATGGTCACACCTGGTGATGCTCAGGACTTACTCCTGGATCTGCACGCAGGAATCATTCCTGGTAGGTTTCTGGGGACCCTAGGGGGTGCCGGGCACCAAATCTGGGTCAGCTGTGTGCAAGGCGAGTGTGTGCAAGGCGCGTGTACCATCTCTGCGCCCTAACGTAGGTACTTGGGGGCAGGGGGGCTGCACCCAGAGGTGCTCAGGGTCTCTCCTGGCTCAGTGCCGGGGTGGGGGTCACTCCAAGTGGTGCCAGGGATCAAACCTAGCCCCCCAACCCCCGCACGCAAAGCCTGCATGGTTGCCACCAAACCATCTCCCCGGCTTCAAGATGTCACATGACTGGAATGACACACCTCGGTGACAGTGTCTGGATCCCCGCCTGGGCTCCTGGGACCCTCGGGCTAAGGCCGTCACCTGCTGGGGTTTGGGAAGGGGCACTGGGGGGGCAGCCAGCGGAGAGCACACAAGTCCCTCCTTTGAGCCCCGCCTGGGGCCAGGCCCGGAGCGAGGACGACACAGCAGCTATCTCAGGTGAGATCTGGTCTCCAGGTGAAGGCACAACAGCTGCGCCCCTCTCCCGCCACCGCCCGTAATCTGCAGGCTGCACTGACGTCAGCCACGCTGGAAACCGCTCCCCTGCCCTGACCTGGTTAGAGATTAAGAGAGCACAGGAGAGGGAGGGAGGGGAGGGAGAGAGAGAGAGAGAGAGAGAGAGAGAGAGAGAGAGAGAGAGAGAGAGAGAGAGAGAAAGTGAGAGAGAGAGAGAAGGAGAGGGAGAGATGGGGAGAGAGGGGGGATGAGAGAGATGGGGGAGAGATGGGGAGAGGGAGAGAAAGAGCAAGAGAGAGAAAAAGAGAGAGAGAGAGGAGAGGGAGAGATGGGGAGAGAGAGGAGGACGAGAGAGATGGAGAGAGATGGAGAGAGGGAGAGAAAGAGCAAGAGAGAGAAAGAGAGTGTGAGAGAGAGGTGAGAGAGAGAGAAGGACAGGGAGAGATGGGGAGAGAGGGGGACGAAAGAGATGGGGGAGAGATGGGGAGAGGGAGAGAAAGAGCAAGAGAGAGAGAGAGTGAGAGAGCGAGAGAGAGTGAGAGAGAGAAGGACAGGGAGAGATGGGGAGAGAGGGGGATGAAAGAGATGGGGGAGAGATGGGGAGAGGGAGAGAAAGAGCAAGAGAGAGAAAGTGAGAGAGCAAGAGAGAGTGAGAGAGAGGAGAGGGAGATATGGGGAGAGAGAGGGGGGACGAGAGAGATGGGGGAGAGATGGGGAGAGGGAGAGAAAGAGCAAGAGAGAGAGAGATGGGGAGAGGGAAAGGGGGAGAGAAAGAAGGAGAGAGGGAGAAAGAGAAGGGGGAGACGGAGAGAGGAAGAGAGAGATGGGGAGATGGAGAGAGGGAGAGAAAGATGGGGAGACGGAGAGAGGGAGAGAGAGATGGTGAGACGGAGAGAAAGGGGGAGAGAGATGGGAGAGAGGCAGAAAGAAAGCAACTGGGAAAGAGTGAAGAATCTAGCAGCAAACCAACCACCTGTAAGCACGCAGGCTAGAGTGTGTCACCCCCCCACCCCGGACTGTGAAATGCAAATGAAGACACACTCAAGGGGTGGGGGTTCAGGGCCATCTGGACGGGGCCTGCGGCCACCTCCTTCTGGTGGTTGGCGGTTTTCCCCTTTTGCTTCTTTTAAAGCCGTGTCATACGGGCCTCCTGAGAGCCCTCTCGCTGGCCTCTCCGGGAGTCGCCAACTTTCTGGTTAACATAGTCACACCACCTTTTTTTTTTTTTTGCTTTTTGGGTCACACCTGGCAATGCACAGGGGTTACTCCTGGCTCTGCACTCAGGAATTACTCCGGTGGTGCTCAGGGGACCATATGGGATGCTGGGAATCGAACCCGAGTCGGCCACGTGCAAGGCAAACACCCTACCCTAGAGCTATCGCTCTAGCCCCCTCACACCACCTTTTTTCTAAGGAGGAAAAATATCTATGAGCTGAAGGTCCTGGTAAGAGCTGGAAAATTCTGGAAGATTCAAGCTGGGTACCAGTGACGTTCTCAAGAGAAAAGACCGGAAGAAGAAACATTTGGGAAGGGACAGGTGGGCAGGAGGGTGGTGTCTTCTGACTAGATGCGGGTTCCGGTGTGAGACCCGCAGCTTCCCGTTAGATTCAAACAAACAAACAAACAAAAAAACCCAAAACCAAAAGACTTTATGGTAGAACAAAGCTTCGGCCATATTTAAAGGAACTTGCCATATGTCTGTTCGCATGCATTTCCAAACAAACTGGGGGGGGGAATAAATAACCAGGAAACTTGTTCACGTGAGCCCGGATTTGCTTTTCTTTTCTTTTGACTTGTAAGACTGTGGACTGGCTGGTTTTCTTCTGGATTCCATTTCCAAACCTCAGGCTTGTTGCGGAAGGAGGCTACTTCACGAGAACAAGGCTGAAATCACACCGAATGTGGAAGTGTGACCTCCCCGCTTCAGCCCTCTCCCCACCACACACACACACAAACACACAAACACACACACAGACATATAGACACACACACACACAAACACACACACAGAGACAGACACACAGACAGACACATATACTGATACACATAGAGAAACACACGACACACACAGACACATGCACAGACACAAAAAGACACACACACAAACACTTATACAGACAGACATATAAACAGACATATACAGAAACACACACAGACACACAGACACAGACACACACACACACACACACACACACGACTTTCCAGGAGGCCCCATCCCTGAGTGAATCTAAGTGGATCCACTCCCTCCCGGAGTGGATCTAAGTTCAGATCTTTCAGGGGGACTCTCCCTGAAGTGCTCAGGGAGTTCTGAGGTCACTCACAGAGCTACTCAGTCAACACAATCAGGTGATTCGATGCTCAGGTGTGAAGAGGCAGAGCGGTGGGGGACAGGGACCCCCAAACCTCCCCCCGTGCAGAGCTGGGGGCCTCCAGCATGACACCCAGCAGCACAGCCTGGACCACCTGAGACAGCTGGGACTCGAACTGTCGGGGTGTCTCCCCAGCACCACCCTCCAGCTCAGCACTGTCTGGGGACCCCCACCCGGCAGTGCTCGGGGGCACTCGCACCCCAGGGAACCCTCAGCACGGGAGCTCGAACCCTCAGAGCAGCTCCCCAGCCCCAACACAGAGCCAGTCCTCAGGCCCAAGACCGGATCTGGGAAAGTCCGGGGTCCTGGAGACCTCGCTGGAGAGAAGGGCTGTTTGGGGGTACACCGCAGCCCCGCCACGGGGACCTCTCCAGAAACGTGTCATCGGGCGATTTCATCACGAAGGTCCCCAGGTGGCCTGACATCAGCCAGGGTGGCGGAGTCTCCCCCCAACCCCGGGCTGGTGTGGGGGCCACCGGGGCATCCGAGGACCCTCCTGGCTGCCACCCGCTAACACAGGATGGGGAGGTGGGCGCCGCCGGCACTGCGGGGGTTAAGCCCCACCGTGCGCCCTGGGGACCCGTTCCCAGACAGACCCCGCCATCCCGGGATGGGACGGAAGGTGGGCTTCAGAGAGACCCCTCGATTAGTCCCCTTTCTCCAGGCAAGCAAGTGAAGAGAGGGCCGGTGTGAACCCGGGCAGCCAAGAAGCACACCGGGGCCTGACTCCTGAGCCCACCAGGCCTGGAATGGGGGTGGGTGGGGGCTTCAAACTGGGACGGGGTGGGGGGGTGAAAGCAAGCAGCCGTCCACCCCCTCCAGTGGCCTCAACCCAGGGATGTGACTTTCACCAATGTCCTGTGGCTTCTTGGGGTCTTGGGAAGATTCTGCTGGGGGGAAAGAGAGGCTCCGCCCTCGGAACGAGACGACAGCGACAGCCGGCTGGGAAGTCACTGCGCCATGGAAGCCGGGGCCTGGCCCGCAGGACGGCGGCGGCGGGCAGAGGGGGCAGGGTGCCGCACTTGCCTCCCCAGTGCTCCTTCCACCGCCCCCACCACTCCCCGGGGCTCCTTCTTTGGGAGGGTGTTGGCCAGAGCACACTTAATGGCACTCACAGGTTACTCCGGGAGGCGCTCAGGGCACCCTGCGTGGGGCCAGGGATGGAACCCGGGTCCCCAACGCGCAAGGCCAGCGCCTTAAGCCCTGGGCCCATCAACTGGCTTTAGCCGGGTGTCGGGGACCTGGTACCACACTGGGGAGGTGAGCGCTGTGTCCATCCGGGATGTTTTTTTTTTTGCTTTTTTTGGGTCACACCTGGCGATGCTCAGGGGTTACTCCTGGCTCTGCACTCAGGAATTACTCCTGGCGGTGCTCGAGGGACCCTATGGGATGCTGGGAATCGAACCCGGGTCGGCCGCATGCAAGGCAAACGCCCTCCCCGCTGTGCTACCGCTCCAGTCCCTATCCAGGATGGTTTTATTAGCTGGGGTCGACCCGTGGGGCACGGAGATGGCCCCATGGGCTCAGCACACGCTTTCCGACGCCTGGCTTGGGTCACAGGCATTGTGTGGTCCCCGGACAGCTGCGGGGGGGGGGGGCGCCCTGAGCCCAGACGCAGGTGTAGCCCCTGAACACTGCCTGCCATGGTGGGGTCCCCACCCCACCCCCCAAAAAAGATAAATAATGGCCAAGAGCAGTTTTGTCTTTTATCTGTTCCAGTCTGAGGTTCAGGAAAATGAGGCTAACTCATGCCCCCTGCCCACCAGTGTGGCAAACTGTGTGGTCCCCGGACCACCCCTGGGGACCAACCTGAGCACAGACGCAGGAGCAGCCCCTGATGTCTAGATGACGTCACCACCATCTTAACGTATTTAAGTTTAAGAAATGTGTCCAGGACCCCCAAGATGCTGGCTGGAAAGTCAGCCCTTGCTGGGGGGGGTGCCGGGGGGGCTCTGCTCTCACTCCCCACACTGGGGTCTCCCATGTTTAAGGTCTAGGAACCATGTCTCCAAGAGAACAAGGCAGGTATAAGCTCAGTAACAGCCATGATCCAGAGACTCACAAATAAATCTCGGAAGAGAGCAACAGGTGCAGAGATGCATTTAACTCCAGCTGTATCACCCTACTTAAAATGTTGGAATTCCTGGGGTGGCATTTCATACTCTAAGCCACTGATGTACCAAGAGTGGCACACCACATTTGATGGGATATAAGTAGAAGGCTTTATAATCTCAATCAAAATTATATATATATTATATATATAAAGAGAGTCTCTTGCCCGCACGCCTGGCTGTCTTCCCTGGGGCCCCTCGGAGGGGATGGGCTCCAGCTTCCCTCCCCACCCCGAGCAGAGCTCCCAGCAGCCAAAAACCACCAGAACCTAGCTACAGCCATGCTGGAGGCCCCTCTCCACACGTTTTGACAAGCTTCACACATGAAGGTACCGGCAGAAGAACCCAGGTGTGTATAATCCTATCAACAGCCAACATCCAGAGACTTAAAAGCAAGCTCCCAGAAGCGATATCTTATAACCTACTTCTCCTTCTGGGAGAAACTGGCAAGCTACTGAGAGTTTCCTGCCCACATGGGACAGCCTTGCAAGCTTCCCATGGTGTATTCATATGCCAAAGCCAGTAACAAGCTGAGTCTCATTCCCCTGACCCTGAAAGAGCCTCCAATTCGGCATCGTTGGGAAGGCCGAGTAGAGAGAAGCTTCTAAGATCTCAGGGAAAGGACAAATGGAAAGGTTACTGAGACAGCTTGAGAAATTCGACGATCAACAGGATGATGATGATAATGATGATGATGATGATGATGATATATACACAAGGGTCAAACTATTAACAACATGTTAGTAATTTCTCATATAAGGGCTTAATGGCACGAAGGTTAGATACAACAATCTTCATACATTTTCCTCTAAGGAAGCCATTTTTGGATAATTTTTAGTGGATTACTCTTAACAAGCAATACAAAATAAATTATTTAGGATCTGCCGTTGGGACAGGCTTGGGGGGGGAATTCAAAATAACGGTGGTGGGAAGGTGTGATGGTGGTCAGTTTGGTATTACAATGTGAATGTAATAATAAATTGTTGTGAACAACCTTAGCACTGTAGCACTGTCATTCCGTTATTCATCGATTTGCTCGAACGGGCCCAGTAATGTCTCCATTGTGAGACTTGTTGCTACTGTTTTTGGCATATCAAATACGCCATGGGGAGCTTGCCAGGCTCTGCCGTGCAGGTGGGATACTCTCGGTAGCTTGCCGAGCTCTCCGAGAGAGACGGAGGAATCAAACTGGGGTCAGCCATGTACAAGGCAAATGCCCTACCCACTGTGCTATAAAAATAAAACATTATAATCTCAAAGAGAGAGAGAGAGAGAGAGAGAGAGAACAGGCAGACAACCCATGGAGAAGTGGAGAGAAGTGGCTAGAGCTATAGCACAGTGGGTAGGGAGTTTGCCTTGCACGTGGCCGACCCGGGTTCGATTCCCAGCATCTCATATGGTCTCCTGAGCACCGCCAGGAATAATTCCTGAGTGCAGAGCCAGGAGTAACCCCTGAGCACTGCTGATGTGACCCAAAAAGAGAAAAAAAAAGTGAAGAGAAGATGGGGCACCCACACACGGTGGCCGTCTCAGTGGGCCGTGGACATCTGTACAGGTGCTCAGAGAGTTTTCCAATGGCTGAATAAACGATGGGAACTTGCTGCCTCGATGTCCAAGCAAAGGAGGATGTCCAGGCACTGACGAGGAATGACACAGCTCAGTAGCAAAGCACGAGGTCACGGGTTCGATCCCTGGTGCCAGCCATAGACCCTGAGCACAGCTAGAGCAACAACGCTGTTGGGTCAGAACAGAGTGTGCAGTTTCGGACATGCCACTCATGAATATGGACCAGCCCCGGGCCGAAAGTGCAGCCCCCACCCCTCCCGCACGTCCGGGAGCATAGCGGCAGCCCCAGGAAAGCAGGAGGACCAGAATGTGCGGCACCACGACTAAAGGAGGGAGCACTGTCCCGGAGCACCTCGGGCAAGCATGCAAACTGCTCCCACGTGCGAGCCCCGCAGTCAAGCACTGCCGACGGCAGCAACGACAGAGGGGAGGAGAAACAGGATGTAAATACATACGGTGCAACAGCAAAGATGGTACCAGGGTGTTTCTTTCCCAAAAGGGACAGAGCAAACGGACACGTGTCCACAGTGGAAAAGCACACGAGTAGGAGAAAGCTCGGAGGGCAGGAGGAAGGCTGGCCCCGTCCACACAGCCGGCAAAGGCTCGGGGCAGCGTCAAGATCGCACATGCGTCCCCTTAGGACGGAGCACGGAGTCGCACGCGCCGTGGATGCTCGGGAGAGGTTCTAGGGAGCACTGTTAGACTGCCGCTCTCGAAGGCAGGCGTGCGCCTGGCAGGACGCGGGCCGCAGTGTGGTGCTAAGGAGAGAGCATCTCTGCTCACCTGTGCGGCTCTGCCCGCCGAGGGAGGCCCGGGAGCAGGGACAGGCCGTTGGCCAACCCCAGAGCCCTCAGTGCCCGCCCACCCATACATATCCTAAACCCGCCCCCCTCTAAGACAAGCCTGCCTTAGAGCCGGCTAGAGCCGGCGGCAGCTGCGGTACCACTGCAGGCCTTCCAGATGCCGGAGCTCCTAAGCTTCCGTGCCTCAGTGATGCCTCGTGAGCTCCTCTGAATCCTTCAAAACCCAATTCCAAGGTCACTGTTAAGTCACTGCAATGGCAGGCTGTGTTACTGATTCAGAACACTCTCGCTGGGGCTGGAGCAACAGCACAGCGGGTAGGGCATTTGCCTTGCATGCGGCCGACCCGGGTTCGAATCCCAGCATCCCATAGGGTCCCCCGAGCACCGCCAGGAGTAATTCCTGAGTGCAGAGCCAGGAGTAACCCCTGTGCATTGCCGGGTGTGACCCAAAAAAACAAAAAAAAAAGAACATTCTCTCTCTCTCTCTCTCTCTCTCTCTCTCTCTCTCTCTCTCTCTCTCTCTCTCTCTCTCTCACACACACACACACACACACACACACACACACACACACATACACACACACACTCCCATCATCTCCACTAACGGCTGACTTGTCCCAAAAACTTGCCTTGGCCAAAGTGAGCTGCAGGATGTGTGCTCCATGTACACCTGTGTGCCCCTGGCACTCGGCTGACGTTTCACGAGAAGAGGATGTCCAGGGAATGGCTGTCCCCACAGCCTGGATCCGAGGCTCAGTCCCCAAGCAACTGCAGGGCTACTACAGGGACTTGGTGTCACGAGCAAGGGCAGAAGAATAAAAAAAAGGGTGTCTAGAGTGGTGACACACCACTAAGCAAAAGTGACTGATACACTCTCCAGACAGAACCTCCATCCTCTGCTGTGGACACCTGAACACCCTCCCTTACACTCCTTATCGACTTCCTCCTTCCTTCCTTCCTTCCTTCCTTCCTTCCTTCCTTCCTTCCTTCCTTCCTTCCTTCCTTCCTTCCTTCCTTCCTCCTTCCTTCCTTCCTTCCTTCCTCCTTCCTTCCCTCCTTCCTTCCTTCCCTCCTTCCTTCCTTCCCTCCTTCCTCCTTCCTTCCTTCCTTTCTTCTTTCCTTCCTTCCTTCCTTCCTCGTTCCTTCCTTCCTTCCCTCCTTCCTTCCTCGTTCCTTCCTTCCCTCCTTCCTTCCCTCCTTCCTTCCTTCCTCCTTCCTTCCTTCCTTCCTTCCTCCTTCCTTCCTTCCTTCCTTCCTTCCTTCCTTCCTTCCTTCCTTCCTTCCCTCCTTTCTTCCTTCCTTCCCTCCTTCCTTCCTCTCTCTGTCTTTCTTTCTTTCTTTCTCTCTTTCTTTCTTTCTTGGCTTTTGGGCCACACCCGTCAGTGCTCAGGGGTTACTCCTGGCTCTCTACTCAGGAATCACTCCTGGCAGTGCTCAGGGAACCCTATGGGATGTCAAGGATCAAACCCGGTCGGTAGCGTGCAAGGCAAACGCCCTTCCCTGCAGACTTTTGTCTTCAGCAAATGGCTCTCTGAAGGCAGGGACCACATCACCTGTGTCGGCTGTGGCAGTTGGTCCCGTGTTCACTGCAAGCAGGTCAGGGCGGGTCTGGCAAATGCCACAACCCATGCTGACCCGAGTCTCAGTTACTGTGGGCGTAACACCAGGAGGGCCAGAAGCCGGGGCTGAGGCTGGAAAGGCCACCTGGGCGGGGCCTGGGTGGGGTCCAGGGGGAACCTCATATCCAGACACCCGATGTCATCACAGAGGCCCCGGGTCCCTCCTCACCACAGCGGGCTAACGGTGATTCCCTCCATGACAGCAGAGACGGACTGCGAGCTCGTCTGCCTGGGGCGGGGCCTGGCCGGCTTCACTTGGGCAGACGGGGAAGGCCAAAGATCGGAAGCATCGGCCCCTCTCAGCTGGGTGGGGATGGGGGTGACATGGGCCGTCCTGGCCGTGGCAGATTGATGAAGACGGGGCAGTGCGCCCAAGCCCAGGTCAGGCAGCCGGGCTGAAGGGGGAACTTGCCCTTCCTGCTAATGAGACGTCTCGCTCTTGCCCCCTGCCTAATGCTGTCTCTTGGTTCCTTCGTTAAAATCTAAACGGAGAGGGGCTGTAGCGATAGCACAGCGGGTAGGGCATTTGCCTTGCACGCGGCCAACCCAGGTTCGAATCCCAGCATCCCATATGGTCCCCTGAGCACTGCCAAGGGTAATTCTTGAGTGCAGAGCCAGGAGTAACCCCTGTGCATTGCCAGGTGTGACCCAAAAAGCAAAAAAAAAAAAAAAAAAATCTAAACGGAGATTAACATGATTCCAGCGGTGGTTTATGTCAGGGCCAGGGAGACAGCGGAAAGGGCTGGAGTTTGAGTTTTGCATGTGGGAGCCCTGGGTGGGCTCTCTAGCACCGCATGGCCCCTGAGCATCACTAAGCATGTTTGAACTACTGTAGCACTGTCACTGTCATCCCGTTGTTCATCGATTTCCTCGAGCAGGCACCAGGAACGTCTCCATTGTGAGACTTGTTGTTACTGTGTTTGGCATATCGAATACGCCACGGGGAGCTTGCCAGGCTCTGCCGTGCGGGCGGGATACTCTCGGTAGCTTCCCGGGCTCTCCAAACTACAACACTCAAAAATAAGTAAGGAAGGGGCTGGAGCGATGGTACAGCGGGTAGGACATTTGCCTTGCATGCGGCCGACCCAGGTTCGAATCCCAGCATCCCATAGGGTCCCCCGAGCACCGCCAGGAGTAATTCCTGAGTGCAGAGCCAGGAGTAACCCTTGTGCATCGCCGGGTATGACCCAAAAAAGCAAAAAAAAAAAAAAGTAAGGAAAGTGAAAAGAACTGCTGGTATGTTACATTCTTCTGGAAAACACACACACACACACACACACACACAGACACGGGGATGGGAGGGGAGGGAGAAAACAAGATTACTAGATTTCAGGCCATTTAGAGCCACGGGAATTGAGAGCAAAGGCAGGCCTGCCACTAAAGGACCGTATCTGAATATTTTCCTCGGGGAACTGCAGCTCTCTGTGTCCAGAGGGCTTCAAGGCTTCAGACGAGACAAAGAAACCGCTGAGAAGGTTCATCAAGACTGCAAACGTCTGGGGTCAGAGCAATAGTACAGCGGGTGGGGACGTCTCCCTTGCAAGCGGCCCACCCGGGTTCAATCCCCGGCATCCCATATGGTCTCCTGAGCACCGCCAGGAGTAATTCCTGAGTGCAGAGCCAGGAGAAAGGAACCCCTGAGCATCTCCGGGTGTGACCCAAAAAGCAAAATTAAAAAAAAAAATTTTTTTATTTAAAAATTTAAAAAAAAATTTTGGGGGGCAGGAGCAATAGCACAGCGGGTAGGGCGTTTGCCTTGCACGCGGCTGACCCGTGTTCAATCCCCAACATCCCATATGGTCCCCCAAGCACTGCCAGGAGTAATTGCTGAGTGCAAAGCCAGGAGTAACCCCTGAGCATCGTTGGGTGTGACCCAAAAAGCAAAAAAATAGGGGCCGGAGCGATAGCACAGCAGGTAGGGCGTTTGCCTTGCACGCGGCTGACCCGGGTTCGATCCCCGGCATCCCATATGGTCCCCCAAGCACCGCCAGGAGTAGTTCCTGAGTGCAAAGCCAGGAGTAACCCCTGAGCATCGCTGGGTGTGACCCAAAAAGCAAAAAAATAAATAAATAAATAAATAAATAAATAAAATTTTAATTAAAAATTAAAAAAATTAATTAAAAAATTTTAAATTTTTTTTAAAATTAAAAAAAAATTTTTAATTGCAAACCTTCAAAGTACTCCAATGTTTCGTGTGTGTCTCCAGGTGGATGGATCCTAGGACTATTCTGGATTACTTGCAGAGGGCGAGGGGTCCTTCCGCCCACACCTGCAGGCACTCGGAGGCTACTCCCGGCTCGCTCTGGGGCCGGGCTGGAGCTGAGCCTCCCGCACGCTCAGTGTCTTGAATGAACTCTTTCTCTGGCCCCTGCTTAGGACATTTTTTTAAAAACGTTCCTTTAATTTTTTTAAAATGTTATAAAGTAGTTCACAATATTAGATTACGGTTAATATTCGAACCCCAATTGCACCACTATTTCCCCACCCACCACCATATTTCGGATGTTTCCATCCCGAGCCCCAACCTCTGCCCCAAAGCAGAACCAGAATAATTTATTTTGCATTGTTTGTTATGAAAAACCGCTGAAAATTCTCCAAAAAAGTTTCCTTAGAGGAAAGAGTGTGAAGATTGTTGTATTTCACCCAGGGGCCATTAAGCTCTTCTGTAAGAGAGCACTCACACGATGTTAAGGGTTGAGCCTTGTGTGCTTATATATACACATACATATATGTGTGTGTATCTGTAAATATATACATATATATGTATGTATATTTCCCCCTGAGATCGGTCACCTCCTACTTTAACCCCCACCAAATGTGCTGCAGTAATCTTAACCACTTAGACCTCCTGTCCCAATAGCCAGGATGGAGGCAGATTTTTCAAAACATGGAACGGATTCAGAGGAAAAATGGACTGGAGCTTCAGAAGACAGAGGGATTTTCCTGACAGCAGCTCCTAGGATGCTTTATCCCGGGAAAAGGATGCGCTGAGTTCCGTGAGGATGGAGAGGGCTGGGGCGCCGCAGCTACTTAAAAAAAAAAAAATAATAATAATAATAGGGGCCGGAGCGATAGCACAGCGGGTAGGGCGTTTGCCTTGCACGCGGCCGACCCAGGTTCGATCCCCGGCATCCCATATGGTCCCCCAAGCACTGCCAGGAGTAATTCCTGAGTGCAAAGCCAGGAGTAACCCCTGAGCATCGCTGGGTGTGACCCAAAAAGCAAAAAAAAAAAATAAATAAATAAATAAAAATAAAAAAAAAATAAAAAATATAATAATAATAAAAAATAAATTGACTGGCCGTGCGTTCCCTCCGGGCAGACACTGTTTGCGGCCGTCTGCTGGGGTCCTGAAAACACTTTGTTCCAAGTTAACCTTTTGACAGAGCCCCCAGCAGGTCTGGAGGTGAGAGGCTCCCTCCCCCGCCAGCAAGGGAAACAGAGATGGGGTAAGGGGTGAGGGTGGCGACTCCCACCCTTCTCCGCTCCCCTGGCTGCAGCCTCCCCAGCCGGAAAAGTAAGGCATGGCTCGTCCCTCCCGCCAGTCTCGGCACCAGACTGATCCCCCGTGGCCCCAAAGCACAAACGTCCTGGGACTTGTACCATGAGTTTCTAGACCAGGACGCAGGGACCTATTTTTCTTTCCGTACAATCAGTGGGCCGGGGGGGGGGGGGGGGGGGGGGAGCTTGGCAAGCCCCGCCCCTCCACCCCCCACCAGCCATCAGCCACCACTGGACCAGGGGGGGGGGCGGAGGAGGGGGGACAGAGGCAGAGACGGATCCCTGCCTCCCCTCCCCCCTGCAAAGCTGCCCATCCATCCCGCAGGCCCAGGCCGGTTCAATAGTGTCTCCCCCAAATCCACGTCCTAACCTGACCTTATTTGCAAATAGGGTCTTTGCGGGTGTCACTGCGGTAAGAACGGTAAGAACGGAGAGGAGTTCAAACTAAACTGGGGTGACTCGTAAATCCACACAGCATGTCCTCATAAGAGACAGAAATAGGACACGGGGCAGAGGCGGAGAGAAGGCGGCCATGGGAAGCAGGGCTGGGGTGGGGGCGCCGGGCAGGTGAGTGAGGTGAGTGAAATCGGTTTCAACCCTTCAGCCGCCCCCCGGCGGGATCCTGCCAGGGCTTCCTGCGGAATGAGCAGAGCTAGTGGGTCCTCCCCGCCACCACCTTCACCTGGGACCTCTCTGCTCCGAACCTGGCTTTATTCTGAAAGGGGCATCTGGCTCCGAGAGAGGCTGAAAGCGTCCCTGCTACCTCCCAGCCAGGTGACACTGGGTACACACTCTCGCAAACTCCCGGTGCATTTAATTTCCCAGGTGGAACTGGGCGGATAATACTCTAGGTACCCAGCTCCTTCTTTGGAACATCCTAGGGGGGGTCTGCGCAGGGCCCTCTGGCACGGCATCTGACACTCAGGAAGAATCTGCAGACCTCACCTGTCAGGAAAGGGGGCGGTGGCTGGGCGTTCACGCCCCCTGTGCTGGGGCTCCTCGGAACCTCAGTAGCCCAGCCCGGAAGAATGGGAAGTTCTGAGAAAATGACAGATTCTGGCAAGTCGGTTAAAACCCATCGCGGCTAAATAATAAATTCCCGAAACGTTACCACTTGATGATCAGCAAACGATTTCCACGTTGCGGTTTGTTTAATTCTCACAATAACCTCACCAACTTAGAAGTCGGGGACCCTATTCTGTGGGGGGGGTGGGAGATGGGGGGTGGGGGGGCTAAGGGGAATAAACAGTGCTCTTAAGCTCTTGGGGAGAATTGACTCACGAGAGTGTGGGTGTGGCCGGCTTCTTACCAATCAGATTTGTGACTCACTACTACAGCAGGTGTGGCTTCTGCTCCCTGTCACTGAGATTTGTGGATTCACAGGGGGTGGGCGTGCCCTTCTGATTTCTTCCCAATCAGATGTGTGAGTTCGAGAAGACAAATGACCGCCACACTTGTGAGGTGAGGAAGAAACATTACTCAGATTCTTTTCCCCTCTCCATCCTGGCAGGGGGCTCCAGCCGCTGGCCGGGATGAAAACAACAGATGATACAGTTTCATTAGCATAAGTTACAAAGAGGGATGCTGGGGCACAGACTAAACATACCTAAACATACTTCACGAGGACACCAGAGCATACATTGTCCTGCTATGTCCAGGAAGCAAATCGCTACAATCTCCGGAAGTTACAAAGAGGATGAAGTCAGGGACTGAAAACTGTGGATGATGGGGCTGGAGCAATAGCACAGCGGGGAGGGCGTTTGCCTTGCATGTGGCTGATCCGGGTTCGATTCCCAGCATCCCATAGGGTCCCCTGAGCACCGCCAGGGTGATTCCTGAGTGCAGAGCCAGGAGTGACCCCTGTGCATCGCCAGGTGTGACCCAAAAAGCAAAAAAAAAAACTGTGGATAGTCACAGGAAGGAGGGTCTTCAAGCGGGCGGAAGTCAGGGGGTGGATGGAAGCATCTCCCAAAGACGAGGTCCAAATGGGCCACATTTCGGGGACTTCAGTTGAGTGGTGAGTATCAACCAGGTCACATGACCGAGCAAAGCCATCTGAACACAGCCATCGTCTGCTCGGAGCTAACTTCTTCCCTGCCACCAAAGGCCAAGTCTGTCAAGGACGAATGCCCTGATGGAGGTTACCAGGCATCCGCGCTTCCCTGGCACTTAATCACATCCTCATATACTCCGGGGAGCTGGGACACTGAGGGGGAAGGGGGAGGGGACGCTCCGAAGCAGCCTCCGCAGTGGACCCGCACAAACTGAATCATCTCGTCCTGGGAGACCCAAGGAAAACTCTCTTCTCTGTGTTTCTTCTATTGCACACTTCCCAACAACCCACAACTGCAGAAGCTTCCGTTCCGGACAGATCGGTCACATTATTCCCTCTTTGACTCTTTGGAAAAGGAATTTAAAAGGCTTCCTCTTTAACGCCTTCTCTCCACAGCCTGCAGAACATCAAAGATCCCTTGCCTGCACCCTGGACCCTCCTCCCCCGCCACTGTTCCCCCAAACAACCAATTTTGGTTAATTTTCATCAACTCCACCCAAATTAACCCACCAGCAGGCCAGCACGGAGGAAACGGCCACTGTCATCATTCCGCCAACGGCATGATGAGCCAGTAATTCCACTTCCGCCTCACTTCTGTTTTCTAATCCGACACATTCTGAGATGTCCCCCGGGAACGGTAACGCTCGGCAAACGAGACACAGGACACTGAGAGGTACCTCAGATAAATTCTTGGGGACTGAAAAATTCACACACCCTGCTCCGTGGCAGGTCACGGGCCACTCGCACGCACGGATGTGCATGTGAGGTCCTGGGTTCGATACGAGCACCTCAAAAAAGAAAATTAAGAGAATTTTAAAAAGAAAAAAGAAAAATTTCAGTTCTCACTTCAAAGGAAATTGCTTGAACTTGGAAACGCTATATAGACACACCTGTTGGACAATCTGGAAGCTCATTTGTCAGACCCGTCCGAGTAGCACATCTCTTTGTCAAAGACACAGACAGACAGACAGACAGACAGACAGACACACACACACACACACACACACACACACACACACACATACACATACACACCATAGGAGCAGCTATGAGAAAGCTGACATTAACTAATCTGCAGTCTAACTAGTGGGGAGAATTGATTCACAAGAGTGGGTGTGTTCTGGGAATATATCCCGAGGGTGCAAAAAAGCACAGTAGAAATGACATCTGCACCTGTCTGTTCACTGCAGCACTGTTCACAATAGCCAGAATCTAGAAACAACCTGAGTGCCCGAGAACAGACGACTGGTTAAAGAAACTTCAGTACCTCTACACGATGGAATACTATGCAGCTATTAGGAATGATGAAGTTATGACATTTGCTTAGAAGTGGATGGCCATGGAGAGGATCATGCGAAGAGAAATGAGTTAGAAAAAGAGACAGACACAGAAGGACTGCACTCATTTGTGGAATATAACATAACATAATATGAGACTGACACCCATGGACAGTAGACACAAGGGCCAGGAAGATTGCCCCCTAGTTGGAAGCCTGCCTCATGAGCTGGGGCAGAAGGCAGCTGGAATAGAGAAGGGATCACTAAGTCAATGATGGTTGGAGGACTTGTTCAGGTTGGGAGATGTGTGCTGAAAGTAGATAAAGGACAAAACGTGATAGCCTCTCAGTATCTATATTGCAAACCATAACGCCCAAAAGTAGAATATGGAGAAAATTGTCTGCCATAGAGGCAGGGGAGGCTGGAAAGGGGGGGATACTGGGGACATTGGTGGTGGAGAATGTGCACTGGTGGAGGGATGGGTGTTTGATCATTGTACAACTGAAACTCAAACATGAAAGCTTTGGAACTGTATCTCATGGTGATTCAATTAAAAAAAAAAAAGAATCAGAATTGGATAATGATGACTTTAAAAAAAAAAAGAGTGGGTGCGGGGGCTGGAGTGATAGCACAGCGGGTAGGGCATTTACCTTGCACGAAGCCGACCCGGGTTCTAATCCCAGCATCCCATATGGTCCCCTGAGCACCGCCAGGGCTGATTCCTGAGTGCAGAGCCAGGAGTAACCCCTGTGCATCGCCCGGTGTGACCCAAAAAGAAAAAAAAAAGAGTGGGCGTGGCCAGCTTCTTACCAATCAGATTTGTGTTTCAGTGAGAAACTGACCTTCAGGGACACGGCATGGGTGCTAGCCATCGGAGGGCATTGCATTTGCCAACCCACCATTTTTTTTTTGAGGCCTGCCCAGAAGATCCTCCCACTAGTTAAGGATGGGACCCTGCAAGCCTGGGAGGTGGGCACCCAGGCACCGGGGGTCCGGCCCCCCTCTTTCCTGCCACCAGCAGTCTGTGTGACTCTGGGGAGTTGGTGTCACCTCTCTGAGTCCTGGGTTCCTCCTGTGTGAAACAGACATCCAGGAAACTGCAGTCTCAGAGTGCGAGAACTGAAAGTCTCAAGCTCCAGAAAGCCCTTGTGAGAGGTGGGGCTCAACTGAGGGCTCCCTAACCGAGCGACAAGTGCCAGGCCGGCTGCACTGCTGACAGGTAACGGGACGGGAGCATTTGCACGGGCACTCACACAGGAGGCAGCAAAGCGGGTCAAACCTTCCCAAATAAAACCCAGGTGTCGGGAAAGAGTGGATGCTCTCCTACATGTATAAATGGGAATCCTTGAAGAGTTGTGCGCGCGTGTATGTGCATGCGTGCGTGTGTGTGTGTGTGTGTGTGTGTGTGTGTGTGTGTGTGTGGCGGCTATTTATGGAGGCTGTGTACTTTTATTGGCCTCCCGTCGAATGCGCCCAATGTAAACAGTGTGATGAAGGCTCGAACCGTCTCCCAGACAGAAACCAGGGCTCCTTCCAGAGCTCGCTGGGAGCTTAGCGCCTCTGCAGGCATGTTGACGTGGTATATTTAGGCTGCTAATCACACCCAGAAACATTCCCACCTATCTGAAGACAGGGCAAACCCAGCGCATCTCAAATTAGCAACATCCCACCCAACCACCAAAAAAAAAAAAAAAAATTCCCCGGAGCCAATCTCAAGCAAATGCTTTAACTCCTCAGAGAAACTCTCCCCCTCAGACCCGAGCTTCGGTGCTCAGGAGCTGCCTTCAAGACAGGGCTGGGGGGGGGGGGCTGGAGATGGAACACAGCTCGGAGGGCGTTTGCCTTGCACACAGTCGACGCGGGTTCGATCCCCAGCATCTCGTATGGTTCCCTGAGCACCGGCAGGAGTAATTCTTTTTTTTTTTTTTTTTTTTGGTTTTTGGGTCACACCTGGCGATGCACAGGGGTTACTCCTGGCTCTGCACTCAGGAATCACCCCCGGCGGTGCTCAGGGGACCAGCTCAGGGGATGCTGGGATTTGAACTCGGGTCGGCCGCGTGCAAGGCAAACGCCCTACCCGCTATGCTATCACTCCAGCCCCAACCAGGAGTAATTCTTGAGTGCAGAGCCAGGAGGAACCCCTGTGCATCGCCAGGTCACTGTCACTGTCATCCCGTTGTTCATCGATTTGCTCGAGCGGGCACCAGTAACGTCTCCTTGGTGAGACTTGTTGTTACTGTGTTTGGCATATCGAATACGCCCCAGGTGGCTTGCCAGGCTCTGCCATGAGGGCGAGATACTCTCAGTAGCTTGCCGGGCTCTCCAAGAGGGGCAGAGGAATTGAACCCGGGTCAGCCGCATGCAAGGCGAGCACCCTACCCGCTGTGCTATCGCTCTAGCCCACATCGCCAGGTATGGCCCAAAAAGCAAAAAATAAAATAAAATAAAATAAAAGACAGGGCTGGGCCAGCACCCCTGCCAGCGCACTCAGGAAAGGCGCCAGCACGCGCTGCACATCGTGGGGACTTGATCCCCGTCTACTTATTGTGGGTTGGGTGGGGGCACACCCGGTGGCGCTCGGGGGCTACTCCTGGCTCTGTGCTCAGGAGCGTGGCCCCTGGCGGTGTGCAGGGGACTTTACGGTGCCAGAGATCAGCGTCATGCAAGGCAAGTGCCTGAAACCTTGTATTGTCTCTCCAGGACTATTCAGGGGAAGCCCAGGAAGAGGCAGGACACTGCCTGTTGGATCCCCGGCTCCATCCCCCGCCTGATCCTGGCAAAGTCCCTGTCCAGGGACACCCCAGCCCCGAACCTCAACAGAGTGTGCGAGCTTACTGCTGCTCACCTACAATGAAGGGAAAGAACGGGATGGGGAGGGAGAACCGGAAACAAAAAAAAATTAAATTGTGGGGAAAAATACAAAGAAAACCGAGGGTGACCGTATGTGCAGAGTGGACGGCCACCGTCACAAGTACCAGGGCATCGTTCACAAGTGTGTGGTGGTTCTGAAGACAGAGATGAGAGAGGTGGCAGGGCGGGTGACGGGCGTGCCTGACCGTGCCTTATGGAGACAGGACCCCGGTTTCAGAGCGAAGCACACCCAGGGCTAATTCAGCACACACACACTTCCAGCTCTGGGAACCAATGGCCACAAGTGCCCATTCTCCCTCGGAGACTCATTCACCCACTGCTAAGCAGGTCCCAAGTTCAAGGCGCAAGGGCTGGGGACAGGGACAGGGTCCAGGGGTAGAACGCCTGCCCTGCGGGGGTGAGGCCCTGGGTTTGGTTCCTGGCATCACACACACACACACACACACACACACACAAAACAACAACAATAAAACAACAATAGAAAAAGAAGAAACAACAACAACAAAATTCAAATTCAAGGCATAGACTAGCACCATCTCTCGCCTCACAGTGCTCACAGCTTAGTGAAGCAGGGAGGAGAGTCAAGAATGAAGGATCATGGGCCAGAGCGGTCGTGCAGCAGGGAGGGCATTCGCCTTGCACGGTTCCATCCCCGGCATCCCATATGGCCCCCCGAGCACTGCCAGGAGTGATCCCTGAGTGCAGAGCCAGGAGAAGTCCCTGAGCATCACTGGGTGCGACTCAAAAAGAAAAAAATAAATAAAGGAGCATCCCCGAGGATACGGTCCAGGTTCCTCACCTGGGGGGTTTCTCTGCCTATGGAGTAATAATCACCCATCACCCTGAACTCAGCACTCACAGGCTTTCACGATCATCACAAAGCAGTGGCGTTTCTGAGTGGCCGGAGGCACCTGTTGTCACATGGGGCCAGAGTGACACTCGGGCTTTTGCCTTCAGCTCACGGACTGCAAAGCCACGTCCTCTCCGCGGCCTGTCTGGAGCCCCGTCCTTGCACTTGGACTTTTTTGGGGGGAGGGGGGGTGGTTGTTGACGTTTACTGTTTCAGAGGGGTCCCAATCTCAGCGCAGCCGAGATGCGCTTCACAGAGCAGATACACGCGTTAGGTGAGCTTTGTCCAAGTCGGACCCACCGTGGGACAGCGCCCACCGCGGCCAAGGCTCCACCGAGGAAGGTGCCTTCAGAGCTCCGTGAAGCAAGGCGAAGTGCTGACCAGGTGGCGGAAAGGCGAGCAAAGGCACCGAGGCAAGGACACCTTCCCTCCCCCTGCCCCCGAGGGCCCTGCACCCAGCGCCTGTGTGTGGTTCGGAAGGCCCACTGTCACGCACAGCTCGAAACGCCGTGAAACAAACAACGAAACACACACAGAACCCGAGAGGGTGCCCCGGGGCTAGGGTACAGCGCGTACAAATAGCTCTCCCTTTGTGCGAGAGGAGATCAAAATAGATTTTAAAAATATCTTTGTCGTACATGTACACAGAGACCCACTTGCCTCTTTAATGACGGCTCAGGTTAAACTTCCATATTTTCTAACAGAGCAAATAAATGGAGCCGTATATTATTGGTGTGTGGCACAACCACACAGAAATGAAGAAAAAAAAAAAACCTTTACAACAGACTGGTGGGGGAGGGGGCAGGCGGGAAACGGGGGGCACGGACGGAGGGAATCGCACGGTGGTGGGGAGACTGGTGCTAGGACATTGTATGTCTAGAACACGACATGTCTGAAACTCAACAATCAATACCTTTGTAAACCACAGTTCTCTAATAATTTTTTTTTTCTTTTCACACCTGGCAGTGCACGGGTTACTCTTGGCTCTGCACTCAGGAATTCCTCCTGGCTATGCTCAGGGGACCATTTGGGATGCTGGGAATCGAACCCCGGTCAGCCGTGTGCAAGGCACACGCCCTACCTGTTGTACTATCACTCCAGCTCCTCTAATAAAATTTTTTGAAAATTAAAAGAACAGATGTTCTGGGGGCTAGAGCCATAGTACAGGGGGTAGGACGTTGGCCTTGCATGTGGCCAACTAGGTTCGACCCGCGGCACCCTACATGGTCCTCCAAGTCCGCCAGGAGTTATCCCTGTGCCTCAGGCCAGGAGTAAGCCCTGAGCACAGCCAGGTGTGGCCCCCAATAGGCAAACAACTAACACCCCCCTCATCCCGTGTTCTGACTAGAGACGTCAGTAGCTCTCTGGCTCTCGGTCCAAGCAGGATTGGACGCATGGAACAGGGGCCAGCTGGTAATGTAAGTGTCAGGAGCACCTTGAACATATGGGACCCTCGTTTGATCTCCAGCACTGTACAACTGCCCGTCCCCTGAACCCCCAAACAGCTGAGTATGACCCTGGAGGCCCTCAGCACCCCTCAGCCAGAGCAGATCCACACCCTGGACCACTGACCCCTAAGATCTGGTTGGCCAATATCACCGGGACTGTCCCTGAATCCTCCAGAAGGACATGAATGTAGTGGCCTGTACCCAGATAATTCCCACCCCCACACACACACCCCAACACCACACACAAAAAAGGGCCTTGATCATACTAAGTATTACATTAACAGTATAAATATTTTTTGGGGGGCTGGAGCGATAGCACAGCGGATAGGGCGTTTGCCTTGCATGCGGCCGACCCGGATTCGAATCCCAGCATCCCATAGGGGCCCCTGAGCACTGCCAGGAGTAATTCCTGAGTGCAGAGCCAGAAGTAACCCCTGTGCATTGCCGGGTGTGACCCAAAAGGCAAAAAAAAAAGAATGACCAGAAAAAAGAAAAAAATATATATATATATATTTTACACAAATTTAGGTCAAAGTAGTTAGACACCAAGATTCTTAGCAAAAAAAAAGATTCTTAGCAAAGAAAAAAGAAATACGAGTATAAGCAGAAAAGGTGAGGAAGGGCCTAACTTGGCACTTAGGTTGGGAATCGCATCATGCGAGAATTTTTCTCCCTCTTAATACAACAGACACTTTCTTGTTGTCTTTTTTGGGTGCTGAGCCTCAAGCCGCGTTCAGGGGCGGCCCGGGGGAGCCCCCACAGCCCCTGCAGGCCTGATGCCTGGATTCTGGGCAGGGCAGAGCTGCTCGGCCCCCAGAGAGCGGGAGGCCACCAGGGCCACACCCTGAGATGCCGGGCATCCAACCTCAAGCCTCACACGTGCCAGGCATGTGCCCTCTGAACTGTCTGCCCCATCCCTAAACATAAGCACTTTCTTTTTTTTTTTTTGCTTTTTGGGTCACACCCGGCGATGCGCAGGGGTTACTCCTGGCTCTGCACTCAGGAATTACTCCTGGCGGTGCTTAGACCCACTGGGATGCTGGGAATTGAACCCGGGTCGGCCGCCTGCTAGGCAAACACCCTACCTGCTGTACTATCGCTCAGGCCCCAACATAAGCACTTTCTAACTAAAGCTAAAACCTAGTACATTGGGCACTCCTAGCACCCAGCTGCGGTTCCCCACCCCACCCCCACCTCTCTAAAGGGGACGGGGGCTTCTCCGAGAAATGGCAGCTTCCAGCTCCAGGAAACAAAAAAAATCCTGGGAACAGAGGAGCCACCCGAGACCATGGGAAACTGGTTCAGAATTCCTGAGGGGCTGCTGAAAGTGGCCCCCCGACCCCAACCCAGGGTCGGAAATAAGCTTCAGAAAGGGCAAAGACTGCATTGGGCTGAATCTGCCAGGTCAATGTCCTCTTCATGAAGTTATCGGCATATTCGTAAACACCGTTGGCCACCTTTGGGGTGCTCAGGAGACCCACTCTATACCCAAACACTGGCAGGTCGGGCCCAAGACGGGACACCAAGAGCCAGAGCTTGTGCCGACCCCAAGTGACCCCCAGCATGCAACGTTCCCTGAGCACCAGTGGGTTAGTTCTGGGAGTCCCAGCACTGCGTCATGCAGCCTCATTGCTCAGCTATCACCAGGGGGGCCCCAGGAGCACTGATTGGGAGCCCTCCCCCAACTCAGAAAACCTAGTAAGTAAAAGGATCCTGTCATCCCATAAAAATGGAAGTTCAGGGCTGGAGCGATAGCACAGCAGATGGGGCGTTTGCCTTGCACGCAGCCGACCCAGGTTCAATTCCTAGCATCCCATATGGTTCCCTGAGCACCGCCAGGAGTCATTCCTGAGTGCATGAACCAGGAGTAACCCCTGTGCATCACCAGATGTGACCCAAAAAGCCAAAAAAAAAAAGCCAAAAAAAAAAAAGAACAAATGGAGTATTTAAAATAAAATTAAAATTTTAACTAACCCACTGGTGCATGGCAAAAGAAACATAGGCTAAAACTAAAAGGCAGCTAACTAAATGGGGGGGAAATATGTGTATTCAAACACATTGGATAAAATATTTGTATTCCACACATCAGACATCCAGGACATATAAAGTACTCACAAAGATTTTTTTAAAAAAATAAAACCCTATTTAAAAAAAAAAGAACCTTCTCAGAGGAGGACAGGTGGGTGGCCGGTAGGCACATGAAAAAATGCTCGTACCACTTATCATCAGAAAAATCCAAATCCAGATGACAATGAGAAACCATCTCACACCCAGGAGAAGGGCACATTATCAAAAATAGTAGGAACAATCTGTGTTGGCGGATTGTGGTGAAGAAGGAACCCTCACCCACCGCCGGGAGGGGGGGATGTTGTCTGGTACAAGCCCTGTGGAAAACAGAGTCCTCTGTTTTCTGAGAATTGATGCCACACGACCTAGCAGTTCCACTTTGGGGTTTCCACCCCCAGGGACATACAAACACCCTCTCCAAAGGACATACGCGAACCGTTCATTGCTACACTCCATACAAGAGCTAAAATAGCTCCAATCAACCTAGGTGTCCAACAACAGATGAATTATGAAGATGTGGTATATGTACCCAATGGAACATGATGCAGAGGCAAGGAACGAGGAACTCGAGCTGCAACAGGGTTGGAGCTGCAAGCCCCCATGGTGAGCGAAGTCAGCCAGGAGGAAGACAAAGCCAGGATGGTCTCACCTCTCTGTGGTATAAGGAATACTGGATGAGGAAATGTCCTGTAATAAAAGGGGTGGGGGGGTGCCAAGATCACCTTTGTGGGAATGGAGCAACAGTCGAGCAGGTAGGGCGTGTGTCTTGCATTCGGCTGACCTGGTATTCGATTCCCGGCATCCCATAAGTTCCCCCGAGTACTGCCAAGAGTGATTCCTGGGCTGGAGCGATAGCACAGCGGGTAGGGCGTTTGCCTTGCACGCGGCTGACCCGGGTTCGAATCCCAGCATCCCATATGGTCTCCTGAGCACGGCCAGGGGTAATTTCTGAGTGCAGAGCCAGGAGTAACCGTAACTCCTGTGCATCGCCAGGTGTGACCCAAAAAGCAAAAAAAAAAAAAAAAAGAGTGATTTCTGCATACAGAGCCAGGAGGAACCCCTGAGCATCACTGGGTGTGACCCAAAAGAGCAAAAAAAAAAAAAAAGAAAATTAAATCAAATCACCCTTGAACCCAGAGGTTAGAGAAGAGAAGGACAGAGAAGGAAAGAAATCAAGGGGGTTGCGGAGAGAAGAAGAAAATGAAGAGAATGGGAAGTAACGGGCGGAACAGGCATCAGAGCTTCAGCCGGACTGGTGACAAGGGGGAGCGTACAGCCATCTACCCCACACACAGACCCAGCAACACTGAACACAGGAGAGCTAAGCTGCGACCACTGCAACTTTGGAATGTGCCTGTCAAGTTGGCAGGTGGGGAGAGGTGGGGGTTGGGGTGGGGAGGGGATATGGGAACGCTGGTGGAGGGATGCTGACACCAATACTGGAATTGGTGTTGGAATATTATAGGCCCGGAACTCAACTCCCAATAACTCTGCAAATCACAGTTCGTTAATACAATGGAAAAAAAAAAAGAATTGGGTCTCAGAGTGAGTATGGGGGCCGGAAGCAAACAAAGGTGACGCATAAAGTAACGAGGGAAAGAAAAAGACGGAATGACGGGGCAAGGGGTACCTTGACTGCACCCCCGGGTGGCAGAGGGGCTGAAACGGGCCTCGTGGAGAAGGGCTGTGGGTGCACACAGTGTCTGATGAGGCGTGCCCCCATCCAGCCCCTGGCACCGCGGGGATTCGGGCACTGGGCCCGTCCTGGGGGGATCGTTACTGAGTTCAGGGCATCACCGACTAAATACTCCCACCAACGCAGAACAGGGGGCCGGCCCAAGTTTGGTCCCCAGCACCCTAACTGGTCCCTGTGCCCCACGAGGAGTGACCCCTGAGCTCAGGGCCAGAAGTAAGCCTCCAGACCACCAGAAGTGGCCCCCAAACACACAGAGCCAAGTGATCTGTTTACAATGCAGTTCAGCAGCACAGCAAAGCACTTGTCATGTATGTGGGAAGCCCCAGGCTTGATCCCCAGCAAGACACACATAAGGAGGGGACAATGGGCAAAGGATGCTTTTTAAAAATGAAATAGGGCTGGAGGGGGGCAGAGAGAGAGTACAGTGGGCAAGACGCTCGCCGGGAATGCAGACAACCCGGGTTTGATCCCCCAGAGCCCCATAAGGTCCCTCGAACACCACCAGAGGTGGTCCCCGAGCACAGAGCCAAGAGAAATCCCTGAGCACCATCAGGTGAGGCCCCCAAATAAAAATAAAACTGTCACTGTCACTGTCACTGTCATCTCGTTGCTCACTGATTTGCTCGAGTGGGCACCAGTAACTGAAGTCAAAGAAAAAGGTACAAGATAAAGAACTTAAAACATATAAACTAAATATAGTTCCAACCAGACCCTGATGTAGGAATCCTGATCAAACAAACGGATAATCAAAATATCCCTTCTCAAACATCTGGAGACATCTGCCCACGGAAGGGCATCTTATTGACATTAGTCTGGGGGCCTGAGGGGTAGTACAGGGTAAGGCACTTGCCCTGCACAGGCGGACTTCAGGCTTATTCCCGTCAACACACAAGGTCCCCCGAGTCTGACCAGGACTGGCCCTGAGCACAGAGCTAGACATAAGCCCTGAGCACAGATAGACATGCCACCTCCCACCGAAAAAAAAAATAAAGAGGAAAAGATGAAAATAGCATTTTGGCATTTTGTAAGCTATAACAGCCTTGGGGTTACATTGTTTTAAAAGGTTTGATCTATTCGAAGTACTCACAAGTGAAAATCTAGGATCTGCTTGCAAAATCCGGCAGCACACGGATACTCCACGTTGGATGGGACAGATCAGACAAACTGATTTTTTTTTTTGCTAAAATCTGGGTGATGGCACAAAGAAGTTTGTCACGCTCTTATTTTCTTTTAAAATTCTTTCAATTAAAAAAAGGGGGGGCTTACGGGCTGGAGCAATAGCACAGTGGGTAGGGCGTTTGCCTTGTACGTGACCGACCTGGGTTCGATTCCCAGCATCCCATATGGTCCCCTGAGCACCACCAGGAGTAATTCCTGAGTGCATGAGCCAGGAGTAACTCCTGTGCATCGACGAGTGTGACCCAAAAAGCAAAAAAAAAAAAAAAAAGGGGGGGGGGAGAGGCTTACAGATAAGGGTTTCTTATCAACCTCACTCCTTGAGAGATAAATAAATATTTTCATGAGCCACAAACGTTTTTCAGATTCTGGCAGTGCTGTGAGGGGAGGGGGGAACCATGTGATGCCAGAGTTCAAGCCTGGGGCGCCCACAGGGCACGTGTGGGCCATCTCCTCAGCCCAGATGCTGGCGATCTTTAACCATGGTAGTATTTTTCCATAATCATAAGCCTATAATGACTGTGGCAGGAGCTATTAATATTACTCCTGCAAGTCTGTTAAAAGGCTAAGCACGGGTAGAGAACCGGTTTATCTCGTTAAGCCCTGGCCCTGGGAAGGAGGTCCTATTACTGCATGTGGGTCTCGGGAAACTTGAGACACTCAGCTTTTGTTTGGGTTTTACGTCACACCCAGCGGTGCTCAGGGCTTACTCCTGGCTCTGTGCTCGGGGATCGCTCTGGGCGGGGAACCCCGTGTGACGCCAGGGATGGAACCCGGGGAGCCCACGTGCGAGGGAGTACCCCTACCCCGCTCCACCCCACACTGTTCTATCTCGCTGGCCCCAGACGGGGAGAAGTCTCAAAGAGACACACCTCATGGACACCAAGGATGAGCTCTGCATGCTGGACTGGTTCCAGTGGACGGAAATTGATCTGCCACGGGACCCGGCCCATGGCTGGGGGCTTTGAGAAACCAGACGATGACTCCACCAAGTAACGGAGGGAAAAGAGCAGAGGGAACTGGCCACTTCCGGCCCGTGTCTTCGTCTCCCCACCCCCACCGCCCCGAGCGAGTTCCCTGGAGCCTCCTTCGCCCACCTGCCCCGCTCTCTCTTTTTTTTTTTTTTTTTTTGCTTATTGGGTCACACCCAGCGATGCTCAGGGGTTACTCCTGGCTTTGCACTCAGGAATTACTCCTGGCGGTGCTTGGGGGATCATATGGGATGCTGGGGATTAAACCCAGGTCGGCCGCGTGCAAGGCAAACGCCCTACCCGCTGTGCTATCACTCCGGCCCCTGCCCCGCTCTCTTTCTGCTACCGAAAGCGAAATCCTGCGACTTCAGACTTGGGTGCCTGCTGTCCCCAACCTCCCGTGCAAAGAGCCCAGGGTGAGGGCCGCCCCGTGATTTCTGACTGACATGCATCCATCCTTTGGGAAGCTGGAGGCTGCCCTCGGGGTGGTGACACGTTGGCTTTGCGTGTGTCCAGGCGGCTCGGAGCGAAGAAAGCCGGGGGGGCTTCTCCCAGGAGGCAGGCCGTCGTGTCCCTTCCCAGACCCCCTTCTGGAGCCGCGGGTGTCTCCCGAAGCACCTCTTCCCCTTGTCGCAGGTTTCCGCCTCCCCAGTCTGGGGGGCCGCCACTCAGCAGTCACTGGCCACGTGAGCCACAGACCAGCCACGGAAGTCACAGACACATCACGTAAGGCCACTGAGCGCCCCCCCCCCCCGCAAACCTCGAACCCGCCATGATCTGGGCAGCTACTGGTAGCCCACGACCGTCACCTCCCCCCACTCCCTGTGACAGGGAGGCTTAACAAAGACCTCAGTTGGCCCCGGGGGTGGGGGGCTCCCTTTGGGGGTGCTTCCTGGACACAACCGCACGGGCAGTGGGACAGGAGGTCCAGGAGCTCCCCAGCACCCCCATGACCTGGGCTGAGGGCGCCCGGGCTGCTCGACCTCTCGGTGTCACATGTAGAGGCGGCACGAGACCCGGGAGGGGAGTCGCTGACCCCTACCGCAATGCGTCTCCGTTTCTCTAAGGAGCCTTGGTTCTCTCTGTTGACCAATACCTGTGGGATATTGACCAAGCAGGCGCCTCCCCCCCCCACCCTACATGGGTCTCACAATAATTCCCTGCAGGCAAGCATCTTGGTCCCAATTTTAAGCTTTGGGGATGGGGCTGAGAGACAAGGAGAGGGAAGAGAAGACGCCTTTGACAAGTCCGGGGAGGTAACTGAGATGCCAAACTTCATGCAGGGGCGAACGCCAGCATTCCATTTCGGATCAGCCGTCCTCTCCCGAACCCGGCACTCCCCACCGGCCCCCGAGAAAGGAGGGGAAGCGTAACCCCTGCTCCTCCCTTTACCAAGGCCCTCGGCCTCCGCCAAATGCACCCGGGGGCCAGGGAGCTAGGGGACCAGTCCCATCACCTCTCCGCCTCGCAGTTTCTCCACGTATCCATGGAGGGGGCGCGCCCAGGGATACCGCCAGGCTGATGGAGGCGGTGACCAGAGCCACCGCTGCGCCACTCTGGGGGACCCCACCAAAGTGCTCATCGACAGCCGAGGGACAAAGCACACAGACGCTAACTCAGCCCTCTGGAGGCGTGCCCACACGTGCCAGCCGGCGGAGGACCCAATGCCGAGGAATGATTAGAGAGTGCACGCAGGTGTGGAAGCTGGGAGACAGAGAACGGAGGAAGGAAGCCGACCCCTGGGGCTCCTAGAGGGAATTCCCGGGGAAGCGCTGGAGAGAACTCTGGGGCACAGAGGTGAGGAGCCGTCACCAGAGAGTCTGCAGTACCCGGATGGCAAACCATGACGCCCAAAAGGAGAGAGTCAGAGGGAATGTGCCTGCCACAGAGGAAGGGGTGGGGCTGGGGGGAGGGATGCTGGGAACACTGGTGGTGGAGAATGGGCACTGATGGAGGGATGGGTGCTTGGTCATTGTATGACCGAAACGTAATCCTGAAAGTTTGTAAGTCTGTAACTGTACCTCATGGTGATTCAGAAATAATAATAATAATAATGTAGAAGAAGAAGGAAGAAGGATCCCGTTGCTCATCGATTTGTTCAAGCGGGCACCAGTAACGTCTCTCATTGTGAGACTTATTGTTACTGTTTTTGGCATATCCAATATGCCACGGGGAGCTTGCCAGGCTCTGCCATGCGGGCTCGATACTCTTGGTAGCTTGCCGGGCTCTCCGAGAGGGGCAGAGGAATCGAACACGGGTCAGCCGCATGAAAGGCGAACACCCTACCGCTGTGTAATTGTTTCAGCCCAATAATAATAATAATAATAATAATGAGAGTCTGAGGTACAGCTAGTGGTGCTGGTCCCATCCCACTGAGAATATGTCCCTGGACTCCACCTGACAAATGGATCAAAGAAACGATCCTGGCCACAGAGATGACTAGAGGGGTGAAAGCCTTTGCCCAGCGTGTGCGGGCCCCAGTTCAATCCCCCGCACCATATTCAGTGGCCCCTGAGCACAGCCAGGGGTGGCCCCCAAACGATCAAGAAAATGGCACAAATGGGAGGGAGGCACAGCATGAACCTCGGGGGCCACAGGAAGGAACCAAGTTCGGGGGGCCGCGGCCAGAAAAACGCTGAGAAAAACTGGTCTAAACCATCGCTAGGAGTGAGTGCTCCCCACCCTGCCCAACTCCTCCTCCCTGATCTGGAGCTGAGGGTTGCCCCCAGATGCACGACTCAAGACTGCATCCTGCTGTTTGGGTTCAAGGGCTCCAACTGCAAGGCACGATTCGGTCTGATTCGCCCAGGAAACTTCCAACCGGCGCTGAGACGTAAGTCGGGAGGATCCAACGCGAAGGCTCCGTGGCCTGCAGACGAGTTTCCAGGGGCTCCCGGGAACCGCAGGCTCGGACACTGATGGGACACCTCGTGTATGAGCCCCTGAGCACTCACTGGTGGCTGCCACCCTCCCTCGAGAGAACAGTATGAAGCCAGTACAGTCCAGTCCTTGCTTTCAGAGAGGCGGAAAGAGAGACCCGGGAACAGGGCGCAAGGTGGGGGCTGGAGAGGCCAGCCTGTGACCCAGAGCTTAAACCCATCTTAAAGTGAGAGAGTTCGAGACATTCTTTTTGTTTGTTTTGTTTTGTTTTCCGTTTTCTGGGTCACACCCGACGATGCACAGGGGTCACTCCTGGCTCATGCACTCAGGAATCACCCCTAGCGGTGCTCAGGGGACCCTATGGGATGCTGGGATTTGAACCCGGGTCGGCCGCGTGCAAGGCAAATGCCCTACCCGCTGTGCTATCACTCCAGCCCCGAGAGTTCGAGACATTCTAACAACATTAACTAGAGGTGTAGAACTCAAGAATGGAGACTCGGAGCCTGGGAGAGAGAACGGCCCGTGGGGCGCCTGCCGTGAACGTGGCCAAGGTGAGCTTGATCCTCGGCACCCTAGATGGTCTCTGAGCACTGTCGTGATGGTCCCTGAGCACAGCCGCGTATGACCCTAATCCCCACCTCCAACAACAAAAATATTTTTTGACTCAGCCAAAGGGGTTGGAGATAAGTCATTTCCTTGCATGCGGCTGACCCAGATTTGATCCCTGGCACCCCAGACGGTTCCCCCAACCCCACCAGGAGTGATCGCTGAGTTCAGCGCCAGGAGTAAGCCCTGAGCACCCCTGGGTATGAGCCAAAAAACAAAACAAAAATAACAGCACAAATCAAAAACCCAACTGAGCTACTTAGCCATGAACCCGAAAGTGAGAAGGATGGAAGAGAAGCCCAGATCGTACAGGTCTAGGCAGTGAACCCCAGTGCCAGGCAGGCCTCGGGGATGGCCCTGGGTTGGTCAGTAATGGAAATATGTCTCCTTATTATCTCACCTAGCTGCAGATGCTGCAGTATCAAGGTTTCTCTCTCTCTCTCTCTCTCTCTCTCTCTCTCTCTCTCTCTCTCTCACACACACACACACACACACACACACAGACATACACAGACACACAGACATGGGGCTGGAGCAATAGCACAGCGGGTAGGGCGTTTGCCTTGCACGAGGCCGACCCAGGTTCGATTCCCAGCATCCCATATGGTCCCCTGAGCACCGCCAGGAGTGATTCCTGAGTGCAGAGTGAGAAGTAACCCCTGTGCATTGCCAGGTGTGACCCAAAAAAAAGCAAAAAAAAAAAAAAAGACACAGAGACACACACAGAGACACAAACACACACAAACACACAAAGACACACAGACACACATGCAAACACACACAGACAGACACACAGACAGACACACAGACACACAGACAGACAACAGACACACACAAAGCCACAAAGACGCACAGACATACAACACACAGACATACACAAGGACACACACAGACACACACACAGACACACAGACACAGATACACACAGACACATAGATACACACAGACACAAACACACACATAGACACACAGACACAAACAGACACACATACAGACACACAGACACATACACACACAGGCACACACACTCAGCATAACTCTCTCCCATGCAATATTTGGGTAGACTTACACTGAAAAGCAAACAATCTGCCACTTCACTGAAATTCCAGCCCCACCGCCCATGTTGTCACCGTGCCCAGCAGACCTGGGAATGGAGCGTGACGCGGCCGGGCCTGCCTCACTGCGACCCCTGAGTGCAGAGACAGGTGCCCGAAACACAGCCAGATTTGCCCACCCATCCTCCCACCCAAAAAAAAAAAATCCTGTAAGCAGAGAGTGCTGGCCCCAGAGTCGCCTCGTGCGGTGAAGGACACGGGGAAGTTCGGCTGCCGTTGTGATGACTCCAAGGCCGTGACAGCACCCCCTCTGAAGACCCGGGCACTCCCACCCGGTGTCCGTGACCCGTGGACCCGTTTCTGCGTTCAAGACACCTGCACCGGGAATGGCGGGGGGAAGGGGGAGGGTGTGCAGGGCCAGTGGGGGAACAAGGAATCAGGGCAACACTGTAAGGTTTCATGCGTCAGAGGCCTGGGTTTGACCCTCCACGTCTCCTCTCTCTGTCCCCCGACACCCACGTGAAACAACTCCCACAGCTGGGACACACACAGGGTGCGTTTTCCTGCGGTCACGCCTGTTTTCTGGGTGAGTGACCACAGCCCGGCTTCCTTTTGGAGAATCTCTCTGTTGAGTGTCCAGGGCTGCCTGGCCGCCTGCCCCGTCTCCAAAATCACTGCCATGTCCACCGGGCCCAGGAGGTGAGAAACTACCAGGACTGACCAGAGACCAGGATGCCTTGGGCGTTCATCAGAGCCGTGGGGAACAGTCACAGCACACACACTCTACTCACACACACACACACACACACACACACACACACACACACCAACAGCTAGGGAGGGGGCACCCAAGAGTGCCCCACCCGGTGGCCCCCCAGGAGGACAGCTGTGGTGATGACGGCCCAGGAGCCGGGGAGCGGGGCTCCCCCGTGATCTCCAGGCGCTTGTATCCCATCCGCTCAAACTAAGACTCAAACCCTCCGTCGGGGAAACCAGAGAACTCTCTTCCCGCATCAACAATTCTAAGTAGGTTTCTGTCGCTGGCCACCCACACGCTGGGATCAATACAATCGGCAAACACCTTCCCTTGCTTGTTCTCATCAGCTGAGTCTAAAATCCCCTTGGCTGTCATTTGCAAATACATCCCAAATCCCACCCGGGCTAGCCGAGCGTCGTCCGTCCGTCTGTAGGAAGGAGCTTTTCTGCTGAGCTTCTCCCGACGGGGAACCCCAAGCACCTGATCCTCAACCCTCCGTTCCCATCACACAAGCAACCGGGCTCGTTCTTCCGGGACCTCAGTTTCTGCTCTCCCAGGAAGCCTGCTGGGCTTTCTCTCGGACTCCTTCGCCTTCTGCATTACCGCTGGCTTCCTGATGCTTCCCGCTGATGTGCATCTCACCGGGGTCCCCTGCACCCCCACTTCCCCTCGATGCCCAGACTGGGTGAGAAGGTGAGGTGTTTCACTGGGAACTGTCTCTGGGCTGGCTTGCTACGGAGGCTCGGCCCCGGGAATGCAGGCTTTGGGGACGCAGCAGAGGCAGGAGAGGGGGAATCTGACAGGCTGTGTGAGGATGCTAAAAGCAAGAGGGTGGGGCTGGAGCGATAGCACAGCGGGTAGGGCGTTTGCCTTGCATGCGGTTGACCCGGATTTGATTCCCAGCATCCCATAGGGTCCCCTGAGCACCACCAGGAGTAACTCCTGAGTGCAGAGCCAGGAGTAACCCCTGTGCATCGCCAGGTGTGACCCAAAAAGTGAAAAAAAAAAATAAAAGCCAGAGGGTGACCAGGTAGGTTCCAGGTGGCCCCCGGGCCTGGCCCACCCTCGGTCCTCCTAGCTGTGTTGATGCAGGTTCTCATCCCGGCAGACAGCTCCGAGCTCCCGGCCCGTGAGGAAATGTGATTAGACATGGAGGGCTGAGGAGCCGGGGTTGGGGAGGGCGCGCCTCTTAATCTGAGTTCATTTGAGACTGCTCTCATCAGCTTTAATCTGATCAAACGATGACCAGCGCCATGGACCCGGGGCCTGCTGCTAATGAATTTTTCATAACGCTGTAAAGACATTTTCGGCCCCGCTGTTCATAATAAACCACCAAGCATGGGGCTTTAGATGTGTTCCCCTTTCGCCACCTCTCTGCTCCTGCCTTCCTCTCTCCCTATCTCTCCGGCCCCACCCAGCTTCCCAAGGTCTTGCCCAACGAGGATGAGGATGAAGATGAAGGATGAGGATGAAGAGGACGGTGACAGGAGGGCTCCTGGCGGGACTCAAGAGCCTGCCTCCCCCTTCGGGGACCCATGCACTCAGGCTCCCCTTCCAGGCCCGGTCTGAGACTCCAGATCAGAGAGTTCTGTTCAAAGCGGCAAACAAGATTGCCTTCCTTCTCCGTGATGAGGAGAGGAGGCAGAAGGAAAGAGGCCAGAGGAATGCAGTCCCATCTCCTGGCCTTCAGAAGGACCAGAAAAAACTTGCACTGGAATAATAATAATCAAAAGTAAGGACGGGGCTGGAGTGATAGCACAGCAGGTAGGGCGTTTGCCTTGCTCGCGGCCAACCTGGGTTCTATTCCCAGCACCCCATATGGTCCCCTGAGCACCGCCAGGAGTAATTCATGAGTACAGAGCCAGGAGTAATCCCTGTGCATCGCTGGGTGTGACCTAAAAAAGCAAACAAACAAACAAACAAAAATACCCAAAAGTAAGGAGCGTATGGGGGAAATTGTCTGCCATAGAGGCAGGGGGTGGGGAGACATGGCAGGGGGGAGATACTGGGGACATTAGTGGTGGAGAATGTGCATTGGTGGAGGGGTGGGTGTTCGATCACAGTATGGCTGAAACTCAAACATGAAAGCTCTGGAACTGTATCTCACGGTGATTCAATTAAAAAGAACAAAACAAAACTTGCACTCTAGTCCTGGGGGCGGGGATATGGGCTCCACAGGACAGTACTTGTCCTGCATGTGGATTCAACCCAGGGTCGAATCATCGGCATGACCAAAACCAAAACCAAGGGGCTGGAGCGATAGCACAGTGGGGAGGGCGTTTGCCTTGCACGCGGCCAACCCGGGTTCGATTCCCAGCATCCCATAGGGTCCCCTGAGCACCACCAGGGGTAATTCCTGAGTGCAGAGCCAGGAGGAACCCCTGAGCATCGCTGAGTGTGACCCAAAAAGAAAAAAAAAACCAAAACCAAGGCCCAGGGTGCAGAGCTGTCACTGCCCAGAACTTCAAGTGAAACGTCTTCTGCTATTTCCCACAAGTCTGCCACTTGCTGTCCCTCTGCGGGAACCACCTGCCTGGTGTCCACTGCGAATCTGTCCTCCATGAGCCCTGTCTGGGTAAGCCTTGGCCCTGGCCTCCGCTTTGGGTCTGAAGCGTTTAAGGCCAAGAGTGGGATGAGTGGATTCAGGCGCCTGCCCCACCCCCCAGCCCCCAGCCCTCTAGCCACGGTTCTGGCTATTGTCTCTCATCTCCGTTCGCACCCTGGACCCAGAACACGGTCCCCATCTTTCTCGGGGACACTGTGTCTTGTTCTTGGAGAGTGGATGTCACCAGCCCTTGCAAAGGGACACAATTTATCAGAAATCAGCCAAGCTGCCCTAAGGAAGGTGGTTACTCGGGGGTCTAGGAAAAAGAAAGAGACCTGTTTTCTGGTCAAATGTTGCTGAAAGCAGCTTTCAAGAATCCTTTTTTTTTTTAACTTTTTGTTCGGTGGGGGGGGGTCATACCTGGCGATGCTCAGGGGTTACTCCTGGCTCTGCACTCAGGAATCACCCCTGGCAGTGCTCGGGGGGCCATATGGGATGCCGAGGATTGAACCGTGCAAGGCAAACACCCTACCCGCTGTGCAATCGCTCTGGCCCCTTCAAGAATCTTTGAAGTGATATGGGTGGAGCTATAGTTGGGCAAACACTGGCCACTGGGGCACTTTTATTTTATTCATTTATTTATTTATTTATTTATTGCTTTTTGGGGTCACACCCAGCAATGCTCAGGGGTTACTCCTGGCTTTGCACTCAGGAATTACTCCTGGCGGTGCTTGGGGGACCATATGGGATGCCGGGGATCGAACCCGGGTCGGCTGCATGCAAGGCGAATGCCCTACCTGCTGTGCTATCGCTTTGGCCCCACTGGGGCACTTTTAAAAGTATAACTCTGGGCAAGAGTGACAGCACAGCGGGAGGGCATTTGCCTTCCACACAGCTGACCAGAGATCAATCCCTGGTATCCCGTATGGTCCCTGAGCACTACCAGGAGTGATTCTTGAGCGCAGCGCCAGAAGTAACCCCTGAGCACTGCTGGGTGTGGCCCCAAAACAAAACAAACAAAAACCCAAAAAAGAAAAAGAAGTATAGCTACAGGGCCCCGAAAGAAAGTACGGCGGGGGTGCTGAAGCGATAGCACAGCGGGGAGGGCGTTTGCCTTGCACGCGGGAGACCCGGATTCGATTCCCAGCATCCCATAGGGTCCCCTGAGCACCGCAAGGAGTGATTCCTGCGTGCAGAGCCAGGAGGAACCCCTGAGCATCGCCAGGTGTGACCCAAAAAGAAAAAAAAAAGTACGGCGGGGAGGGCACTTGCCTTGCACATGGTCAGCCTGGGTGGGTTTGACCTCCAGCACCCCAGATGGTCCCCCAAGCCCCACCAGGAGTGATCTCTGAGCACAGAGCCAGGAGTAAACCCCAAGTACCACTGGGTGTGACCCAATTTTTTTTAAATGGGAGGTAACTGGGGGGGAATATAATCAATCATCATAAAACCAACATTGAACTCTCTGGTCTTCTCCAGGTTGGACAAGGTAAGCGTAATTCCTTCTCCCCGGCTTAGATCACTGAGGGCCAATCTGATCGAGAAATCGTCAGACCGTGTGCTCACAAACTATTCCATCCGAGCTGATGATCCGTCCCTTTTCCTCATCATTTCATAAGCCCTGGAGGGATAAGGGCCCAAGCTCTGGGTCACATCCCACAGCATCCTCGCCTGCTCTTAGGTGCGGAGTTTTGATTTCTGGAAGTTGAAACGCTGACAGCAACCAGTGGCCACACCAGCTTCCCAGGAAGTGACATTTACTCTCCGGGTTACCATGGTTATGCCACCTCGCAAGGATTCTACCTCTGGCCTATTTTCCGCGGTGAGTTTCCCCCTGATCTCAGGAAACAGCCCAGGAAATGAGTGCGGCCTCATCTGTAAAAACCCACTCGCATCTCTGCTATTATTTCAACAGTAACAACAACAAAAAGCGATCAGCTCGAATGAGGCTTCCTTGTCACTGACATGACTCAAACACTATTTATCTCAACTGAAAAATGTGCACTTTGAATGGAAAAAAAAAAAGAAAGAGGGAAAAAAAAAATCAAGCCTTCCCCGAGTCACTTAACTCATCAATAAGTTGATTCACAGATGGAATAAAGTGGCTTTACATATTTTTATTAAGTCACAGATGGATGGGAGACGGCTACCTCTTGCAGTTCATCGTTCCTGAAGAGGCAAAGCCACAAACGCTCCACTCTTACAAACTCTGAGAGGGTCACAAGTGGGTACACTCTCACGCTCTCTCTAGAAAAGGATCAGGTCTGGGCCGAAGAGAGAACACAGCCTTGCAAACAGCCATCCCGGGGTTCCGTTTGATCCCCTGAGCCACTCCAGAAATGAACCCCGAACATAGAGCCAGGAATAAGCCCTGGGCATGACCGGATATGACCCCAAACCACCTCTTCCTCCCCAACCCCCCCAAAAAAATAAGAAATCAGGCTTGAGATGGGGAAGAGCCTTATTTTATCTCTCGATTTCCTTAGGACACACAAAGGCAGATTTAGAAAACTTCCTTTTTCAAAGCAGTCACTCAGGGGACCACCAAGGACATAGCTCAGAGGTTGTGCCAGGCCCTGGGTTCAATTCCTAGCTCCTTATGGTTCCCAGAGCACCATTGGATGCAGCCCCTAAAAAAAAATGTAGGTGTGGGGAGGTAATTAAAGGGTCACAGACATAGTCCAGCAGGCTTGGCACATGCTTTACACCCAGAAGCTCCAAGTTGGCACCCAGCACTGCCTGGTCCCCCAAGCACAGAGCTGGGAGTAGCCCCTGAGACCACTGGGTACAGTTCCCCCCTCCTAAAAAATTAGAAAGAGAGAAAGAAGGAGAGAGACATAGTATCTCAGCCCCACCAGGAGCCATTCCTGAGCACAGAGCCCAGAGTAAGCCCTGAGCACTGCCAGGCGTGGCCCTCTCCCCAAAAGGGGAAGAGAGACCCCAGAAAGTGGCACCATAACGTAAAGCACTTGCCTGACAACTCCAAGGCTGTGAGTGCGAGCCCTTGTGCCAGCTCCTGTGCCACGGAGAACTGGGATCCACGTGTGGGGTCCCCCGGGAGGAACAGAAGATAGAGAAAATAAGTGTATACCCAGAGCAGGCAAAAGAAGGGAAATAAGCGCACTGACAAAGTAAGCGTAACAATCACTACAAGTCAGTGACGCTGAAAGGATTTTTAAAATAGACGGGGAGGGGGGAATGCAACCCAGAGCACGGTTCTTTGAAGAGAGGGATTCTAAGACCACCGGCCAAAGGAAGAGGGCTGGAGCGATAGTCCAGTGGGGAGGACATCTGCCTTGCACGCAGTCAACCCAGGTTCAATCCCCGGCATCCCAAAGGGTCCCCCGAGCACTGCCAGGAATAATTTCTGAGTGCAGAGCCAGGAGTAACTCCTGAGCATCGCTGGGTGTGAGCCCCTCCCCCCAATAAAAGTACCCAAAACAAACAAAAAAGGAAATAAAGAGACACACCACCAACATCAGTGTTGAAAGAGGCAACGTCATTCCCTAGGGGTCTCAGGGAATCCAAGGGTACTCAGATACAATGTACCAATTCCTTAAACACCAAGTAGCACTAACATAAGTAATAAATAGTTGAACTTTGTAGCTGAAAATGTTGCAGTAGAATACCGCCATTCACCTGCAGGGAAGGCGTGTGCCTTGCACATGGCCAGCCTGACTCTGATCTCCTGCACCATGTGGTCCTCTGAGCACCACCAGGATAATTCCTGAACATCATTGGGTGTGACCCTGAAACCAAAATACACATTTTTATTTATTTATTTTTGTTTTCTTTGGGTCACACTCGGCGATGCACAGGGGTTACCTCTGGCTCATGCACTCAGGAATTACTCCTGGTGGTGCTCGGGGGACCCTATCGGATGCTGGGAATCGAACCCAGGTTGGCCGCATGCAAGGCAAATGCCCTACCCGCTGTGCTATCGCTCCAGTCCCTGAAATATAGCACTGTAGCACTGTCGTCCCATTGTTTATCGATTTACTCAAGCGGGCACCAGTAATGTCTTCATGGTGAGATTTGTTGTTACTGTTTTTGGCATATCGAATATGCCACAGGTAGCTTGCAAGGCTCTACCATGCGGGCGGGATATTCTCGGTAGCTTGCTGAGCTCTCCGAGCGGGATGGAGAAATCAAACCTGGGTTGGCCGCGTGCAAGGCAAACGCCCTACCCGCTGTGCTGTCGCTCCAGTTCCCCCAAAATATACATTTTTAAAATGTTTCACTAAAAAAAAAATCTTTCAGACTCAGATAGTTCCCTAGTGCATTCTAGCAACATGTAAAGCATCTAAAGAAGAAATAATACCCATTCCTTACAATCTCTCCTAGAAGGCAGTGGAAGAAGCATTTCTCAGCTCATTTTATGAGGCCAGTGTTACCCTGTTCTGAAACTGGACACAAAAACTTCACAAAGAAAGAGTCTGGGCTGGACTTTAGCATAGTAGGTAGGTGGGTAGGGCATTTAAAAGAATTTAAGTAACTCAACTTTGACCCCTGACACCACATATGGTCCCCAGATCGCTGCCAGGAGTGATTCATGAGCACAGAGACAGGAGTAATCCCTGAGCACTGCTGGGTGTGCCCCCCCACCACCACCACCAAAAAAAAGAAAGTACAGAGCAATCCTTCATGAACAAAGACCCTGAAATCTTCTGCAAAATATTAATAAATAAAATCTAGCAATGTATTATAAGACTGGCCCACCCACGGAGCCCTTGATCTCAGTAATGCAGGGGTAACCCAAATGTTTAAAGTGAGTGTAACACATAATATGAGACTGACACCCAAGGACAGTAAGGGCCAGGAATATGGCCCCATAGTTGGAAGCCTGTCCCATGAACTGGGGGAGAAGGCAGCTGGGATAGAGAAGGGATCACTAAGTCAATGATGGGTGGAGGGATCGTTCGGGATGGGAGATGTGTCCGAAAGCAGATAAAGGACCAAGCGTGATGGCCTCTCAGCATCTGTATTGCAAACCATAATGCCCAAAAGTAGAGACAGAGTATGGGGGAAATTGTCTGCCATATGGAGCTGGAGCAATAACACAGCCGGTAGGGCGTTTGCCTTGCACGCGGCCAACCCGGGTTCGATTCCCAGCATCCTATATAGTCCCCTGAGCACCGCCAGGAGTAATTCCTGAGTGTATGAGCCAGGAATAACCCCTGTGCATTGCCGGGTGTGACCAAAAAAAAGCAAAAAAAAAAAAAACAACTGTCTGCCATAGAGGCAGGGGGAGGGTTGGGGTGGGGGATGGGGATACTGGGGACATTGGTGGTGGAAAATGTGCACTGGTGGAGGGATGGGTGTTCGATCATTGTATGACTGAAACTCAAACATAAAAGCTTTGGAACTATATCTCACAGTGATTTAAAATATATATATATATAATTTATATATGTATATATCATATATGTAAAATGAATGGAACATAAAATGAGGCCCCATAACCATGCCACCAAACTCCGCGCCAGGCTGTTTTCACTCGGGGCACCCCAGAGGGGGGCACGTGAGAGCCCTCCCCACCCCAAGGGACCCAGCCCCGGCAGCCGACCTCCACAACCCACCACCGCCACGCTCCAGGCCACTCCCCACATGCTCGGGCTGAGCTCCACATCTGAGTGAACATACGCTTACACCGACATTCCCTACTCGTTTTCCACAACCACCACACCGTATTGGACTGGAACCAAGATGGTGCCGAGGCTACCGGAACCCCTTGCGCTCTCCCGAACCTGGCTGACCACCTCGCCTCAGACAACGCGCGGCTCAGCACGCCAGGCGTGGAACTCCGCGCGTGATCCCTGCTGGAACTCTTCGTGCGATTCCTGAGGGACATCGCTGGCTGTTTTGCGAGATTCAGACAGAATGGCATCAGTGGGGCATGGGGGAACCGCGGCGGCAGCTGCAGTGTCGCCTCCTGCCTCGGCAGGGCCAAGTCCCAGCACTGTTGGACATAGAGCCATGGTGGCACTGCGCACAGTGGCTCATGCACTGTGGGTGCTGTCAGCCAACCACCAGGTGACCTGGGACTCGGCGCAGGTGTTCGACCCGGCACAGACCCTCCGAGATAGGGTCCTGCTCTGCCAGCTGCTCAACAACCTCCGGGCGCACTCCATCAACCTCAAGGAGATCAACCTGAGGCCGCTGATGTCCCAGGTGCTGCCCAGAGATGCAGGCAGGCAGGTGCGTGTTTGTCAGTGTGCAGGTTGTTACAACATGCCGGCCGACCAAAAGCTTACATTCAGTAGACTGGGAACACCTGAAAAGGAGATTAGGGGCCGCCCTAAAAGCGTCCGTCCCTCTCGGAGAGCCCGGCAAGCTACTGAGAGTATCCCGCCCGCACAGCAGAGCTTGGCAAGCTACCAGTGGCATACAGTAGTTTTGATATGCCAAAAACAGGAACAACGACGGTCCTCATTCCCCTGACCCTGAAAGAGCCCCCAATATACCATCGGGCTACACTAGCATGCGACAGGGATGAATGAAGACGTTACCGGTGCCCGCTCGAGCAAATCGATGAACAACGGGATGACAGTGATACAGTGATATATATATATACATATATATATAAATAAACTAAAATGAACGTAACCCACCATAGACTAGCCTAAAGAAAATAACCTGCATGATCCAATGGCTGATGCAGAAAACGCACTAGACAGAATTCAATATCCAGTCATATACTGGTAGAGGGATGGGTATTCAATCACTGTATGACTGAAACTCAAACACGAAAGCTTTGTAACTAGCTCACAGTGATTAAATTCATATAATAATAATAATAATAATAATGATAATAATTTTAAAAATCCCTATGAACATGGAAGAGAATTTACCCTAATCTTATAAAATACAGCTAAAATAAATTTCCATGCTACTATCATTTGGGGGACCCTTCTACGCAGTGTTCAGGACACTGAATGTCCCCTCCCCGTGAGGCCTGGGGACCACAAGTGGCAGTGCTTGGTGCCAATGCTTTAACTGTGCCCTAACCCCTGTACTATCTCTGCCGCCACCCAACGTCATTCTATCAGACTGCTATAAGCTGGAACACTTAAGCCAACACTTTCCCCATAAGGCTGAGACTGAGGCAGCCACATACACCCGCTATCTCTAGCCAATATTACAGTGTCGGGGGCGGGAGGCCAGCACGGCAGGTAAGGCGCTTGCCTACCACACAGTTGACCCGGGTTCCATCTCTCGCACCCTGTATGGTCGCCTGAGCCTGCCAGGAGTGAGCCCTGAGTGGTAAGTCAAGAATAAGCCCTGATGGGGGCTGGAGCGATAGCACAGCGGGTAGAGCATTTGTCTTGCACGCGGCTGACCCGGGTTCGATTCCTGGCATCCCAGATGGTCCCCCGAGCACCGCCAGGAGTAATTTCTAAGTGCAAAGCCAGGAGGAACCCCTGAGCATCGCTGGGTGTGACCCAAAAAGCAAATAAATAAATAAATAGATAGATAAATAAATAAATAAACCCTCAATACAGTCAGGCATAGCCCCCAAAAAAACTCAGAAACAAAATCAGAACAAAAATCCTTCAAAGGGCAAATAACTGGCTAAGCAAACATGCCGGCCATAGAATAATACTGAGCAATTTAAATAAATGAAATATTGATACATACAACCACTTGGATAAATCTCAAAGGTATTGTGCTAAGTGGAAGAAGCTGGTCTTAAAAGCTACATATTCTGTGGCTTATATAACATTCTCCAAAAGACAAAACAATAGTAAGAGATGACAAATTAATGGTTGCCAGGGAGGTAGCAGAAGGGAGTGGGGTTAACTGAAAAGGAGGAAAATGAAAGAGTTTCAGAGTGGAAAAAAAAAACTGTTTGTTAGGGGCCGGAGAGACAGTATTGTGAGATATCAAACAATATCCAAATTGCCTGAGAGCCTCATTGTGCTTGTACATTCGAGCTGAAGCCGAGAGATCTGCCCATCCATGAACACTAAGCTAGGGTGGGGAGAACGTTGGTTTTTTTTTTTAATTGAATCACTATGAGATAAAGTTACAAAGCTTTCAATGCTTGAGTTTCAGTCATACAGTGATCAAACACCCAACCCTCCACCAGTGCACATTCTCCACCACCAACATCCCAGTATCCCTCCCCCCATCCCAATCCTCCCCCTGCCTCCATGGCAGACAATTTCACCCATACTCTCTCTCTACTTTGGGGCATTATGGTTTGCAATGCAGATGCTGAGAGGCGTCACGTTGGGTCCGTTCTCTACTTTTAGCACACATCTCTCATCCCGAACTATTCCTCCAACCATCATTGTCTTAGTGATCCCTTCTCTATTCCAGTTGTTGGGGAGAAAGTTTGGGGAAAAAAAAAATTGGCCGGCAATAAGGATTCACTGTGATGATGATAAATGTTCTAGATCTAGTCGAAGTTCCAGTTCCATTAGCAGAGGCATCTGTCAAAACTCAGTGAATACACACTTCAGACCCGTTTTCCATTGTGCTAGACTTTATTTTGTCATTTGGGCCCCTCCCAGCATTGCTCCCGGTTCTGTGTTCTGCTGTGGTTCTTTCCTGGCGGTGCTCAGGGAACCACAAGGTGCCACCCCAGTTCACGGCGTGGTGCCTCCAGCCCTGCACCAGTCTACGGTACAACACACAAACGCTAGACTCTCGTTACTGACATGTATGCTGACGTCTTTAGGGGGATCAGGCAGGAGTCTGCTGTTTACTTTGACTCTATCAAATCTCTATCAAAAAAATAATAAGATGGATTCATGGATGGAGAGAGGCCAGCGAGGTGGACAGAGACACAATACAAGCAAGAGGTGCAAAATCATGGCACCAAGGGGGCTGGAAAGATAGTATAGAGTTTGCTATAGGGGAGGGCGTTTGCCTTGCACACAGCCAACCTGGGTTCGATCCCCGGCATCTCATATGATCCCCCGAGCACCGCCAGGAATAATTCCTGAGTGTATGAGCCAGGAGTAACCTCTGTGCATCGCTCAGTGTGACCCAAAAAGAAAAGAAAAAAATCATGGCACCCAGGGGTAAATGTTTTGAAAGTACCTTCCACTTGGCTATATGTTGGACAAGTGTCCTGATGAAACCTTGGGGACTGAGGGGTGGGGAGACAAACGTACTCAATCCGAGTTATTGGAATCAGTGACAGCGAGTATGGAAACTGCCACCAAGCAGGTGTCCCTGCGGGAGGGTGGTCCTAGGAGCCAAGAGTTAGAAATCCAGCCCTGTCGGGGCTGTGAGGGACAGCCGAGATGCTAAGCATATTACTTTTCAAGGGTGTCACAAAGCACTCTTTCTCTAAGTCTGATAAAGAACGAAACACAAAAAGTGGCATGAAAACTTGTTCTACCTCCTAGCCAATCAGAACCAGAAGGTCCCTGGGGAGGGCTCCACTGTTGGTCCTATTAACCTCCTTTTTATTTATTTTTTTAACTTTTTTTTTGGAGGGGGGCACACCCAGTGGTGCTCAGGGCTGACTCCTGGCTCTGTGCTCCATGGTCACTCCTGGCAGGCTTAGGGAACCATATGACATGATGCCAGGAATCGAACCTGCGTCAGCCGCATGCAAGGCAAGCGCCCTACCCACCGTACTATCATTAATTCACCTTGTTTCCACCAGCTCTGCCCAAACACTGTCCACCACTTTGGTCGATGGGCATGAAAAAATGTTCCTGGCTATTTTGGCTTGGCACGGCCCTCTCGGGAGTGGAGGTGCCCCGGCAAAGGAAAACTCACCGCCAGGTTCTGGGATGAGAAAGAAGTCCACACTGCACGAGGCTGGGCACGGCTGCCGTCTGCATCTGCCACCCTCTGGCTGCTACCTGGTCGGGTCGGGAGCTAGGTGCAAACTCTTCTCGAGTTGTTTTCCCAGCCACGGGCACAGGGCTGGCCTCCTTCTCTCCACTCCAGAGAGTTCGAAGCAGAGGTCAGGAGTAGTCACAGGGAGCAGATGCGGCCCCACTGACGAGAAGAATCCTAACCGGGAAGGCTCTCTCGGATCAGGCCTTCCAGATAGGACGGGGGTCACTGTGCCTGCCTGGCATGCAGTCGATACTGCTTTGCTTCTCTGCTCCCCACACAGTGCCCTGGTAGTGCCAGAGTCATCCCTGAACACGGAGCCAGGAGTAAACCCTGAGCAACCTCTGGGGGTGCCCTCTCCCCAAAAAAGGAAACACGGGGACTGGAGTGATAGCACAGAGGGGAGGGTGTTTGCCTTGCACGCGGCCAAACTGAGTTCGATTCCCAGCATCCCATAGGGTCCCCCGGCCACCACTAGGAGTAATTCCTGAGTGCAGGAGGAACTCCTGAGCATCGCCGGGTGTGACACCCCCACCCTCCCCCAAAAAATAGGAAAAACAGGAACAACTGACTCAGATCCAAAGCTGCCTGATGAGAGGACTCGAATGCCATGATTGCTCCCAAGAAGACTTACGGGCATCCCTCGCACGCGTGGAAGGATGCCGGACTTTGCGAGTCACGAGCGCATGCAAACAGAAGGCCCCGTGGACTCACCGCTTCAGAGCGGGAGGAAGGACAGAGTGGGGGTGTGGGGAAGTGGACCCCGACACGCCTGGCGGGCATCTGCACCGAGATTCCTCCGAAACACGAACAGAACACGACAGAGCCCAGAGGGTCCTCCAAAACACACCATCATCATGTTGATACCCCCGCAACTCCACTCCGGGGTATAAGTCCGAAAGAACAAGAACAGGGGTGGGGGGTGGGGAGAAGGGGCAGGAACAGGACTCAGAGTCACCGTGTCTGATGTACAAGCATCTGAGGCTTCCAGTGCCCCCTCCTCGGGCACACCCCTCCCCACCAAGTGGGACCCAGGTAGCACTGCCCATGGGGTCCCCAGCATCAAGGCAAGTGCATACATAGAACTCTGGCCCACCACAGCCAGGCGTGCGCGGGACCCCCAGCACAGTGTGCGCCCCCTGCCGCCAGCACCACCACCAGCACCCCCGGAACTCGGTGTGCAAACCCAGCAACCAAGGGCACCACCACCAGCAAGCACGACTGGCCCAGGAAGCGAATGTTGCCAGCCGGTGTGAGACCACCCCCCCCCCCCGCACAGGCCCCACCAAGAGCGCGAGCGAGCAATGTGCAGGGCCCCCCTGCCAGCCCCGTCACCCTGACAGCAGCTGCGGGAGGGAAGAGGAGGAGGGAAAAGCGAGAGCTCAAGCGGAGCCCCAAAGAGATCCTTGTGGGGGCCGGAGTGATCGTACAGCGGAGAGGGCGGTTGCCGGGTTCGATTCCTGGCATCCCATAGGGTCCCCCGCCACCCCCCCCCCCGAGCACTGCCAGGAGGAATCCCTGAGTGCCGAGCCGGGAGGAACCCCTGCGCATCGCTGGGTGTGACCCAAAAAGCCAAAAGAAAAAGAGACAGGGCGTTTGCCTTGCACGCAGCCGACCCGGGTTTGAATCCCAGCATCCCATATGGTCCCCTGAGCACTGCCAGGGGTGATTCCTGAGTGCAGAGCCAGGAGTGACCCCTGAGCATCGCCAGGTGTGACCCAAAAAGAAAAAAAAAAAAGAAAAAGAGACACTTGTGTTTGTAGCAATGTTCACGAGGGCTCGGGGAGGGGAGCAACGCAAGGGGCCACGAGGAACGAGCGAGAAGGCGGGACGCTCACGCTGGAGAGCGGCCACCCGCATACCACTCGTACGGCAGTGCTCATACGAGCTCCGCTGAGGCTGAACCCGAACACCCGCTCCGAAGTGAACGGGGTGAGCCTGGGGGTCGAGTCCGGGCCACCCGCACGCGCAGCACCCACTTCAGCCACTGAGAGGCCTCTTGGGCCGCTCCCAACTGGCTTCTTTAGGAGGGGGCTCTCCCGGAGGGACTCGGGATGCACCCTTGGAGTGATGCTCAGCCGGAGGCTCGCTGGCACGGCCCTGGGATGCTCAGGACTGCCTGGGGTCACGATCAGGGGCCTCCGGGTCCACGCCCAGCAATGCCCGAGGCCTCTGGGGTGCCACAGAAAACCGCAGTCGGCCACACACAAGGGATGCGCCTTAGCCACCCTCCCAACCCCCCGGCCTCCGGCTGGCTCCTTCCTTCAAAGCTGTTCTGGCGCCTGTGGATGTCCGCTAGCCCCTCGGAGCCACAAGGGCTGGCCCCTGGCCCCTTTGAGGAGGGACCATATTGATCCCGGCCATGTCCCCTTTTCCACCCACCTTGCTGGAGCCAGGGAGAGAGTAGCAAACGTACAGCAGCAGAGACTTAGGAGGAGAAGTAGGGGGGGCGCTTGTCCCCCTGGAACCCCCAGCTGGGAGAAATCCAGCTCTCCTGCCCGGAGAGGCGGTGGGTGGGAGGGAGGACAAACGCCTCCTCGCTAGCCAGCAGCAGCAACCCCACCCCTGCTGAACCGCCCCTGGTCCATCTCGGACCATCCGCCCCGGCCGCCTCATCAGACGAGCAACCCCCGCCCCCAGGCCCCGACCAGTGAGACAGGAAAGATCAGCATCGCTGGCCAGTGGCATCTAACCCCGACGGCAGGAGCACGAGACGAACCAGAACCAGAGGACGTGGCTCTGAGCCACCGCACTCCGGGTGGCTGGTTTTGTCGTAACACTGTAGCACTGTCGTCCCAATCTGCTCAAGCAGGCACCAGTAATGTCTCCATTGTGAGACTTGTTGTTACTGTTACTGGCATATAGAATACACCACGGGGACTTGCTAGGCTCTGCTGTGTGGGCGAGATACTCTTGGTAGCTTTCCGGGCTCTCCGGGAGAGGCGGAGGAATCGAACCCGGGTCAGCTGTGTGCAAGGCAAACGCCCTAGCTGCTGTGCTATTGCTCCAGCCCAGTTCTGTCATAATACACCCAAGCCCAATGCCTCATTCGGAGCCATGGCCGGGACTCCAGGGGGCCCAGCCATGTATTTCCTCCCCACGCCCACCTGTCCTCTTCCTTGCAGGGTTGGGACCATATTCTAGCACGCAGCACCCATTGCCTTTGGGGGTGAGATTTTTGGAAAGGTCAGATCTTCTCTGGAAGAGAAGCTGGACTAGAGCTGTCACCGACTGGATTCCACGGGACATCAGAAGACCTCATGGCCGCCCACCAACTAGATGGTCAGACTTCTTCGTCAAATATCTGAATGAACGATTGGAGGCTCTTCCTGTTCCTGGAGCGAACAGGTATCATTGGGCTGCAGTAGTCGTGACAGGGACAAATGGAGACGTTACTGGCACCCGCTCGAGCAAATCGAAGATCAACGGGACTACAAGTGATACAAGTGAAGTATCTTCTCTAGCCTGTCTCCCCTTCCTGGAGGCAAACAAGGACAGTGCTCCAGGAGGCGAAAGCTCAGAGAAAATCTTCCTTAGCCTGAGCTGCTCGAGGAGCAAGAACAAGACACTGCCATTTTGGAGCCTGACACCTCTGGCCTGCACGACGCCCTGACCAACATCTGCCGGCTTACTGATCTGCTGTCTCTCTGGGCCCTCTCCCCTCTGACAGCCCCAAGGCAAACATCGCGAGAGCCGCGGCCTTACCCGTCCGGCCTGAAAGAGTGCTGGGTTCACGGTGAGCGCTCACCCGATGCTGGTCCCTGTCCCAAAGCTCTCTCGCTGCACCTTCTCCCACCTCCTCCTCATCCACGGTCAGCTGGCCCCGTGACTTGCATTGACTCGAAACATACGGCACAAGTGACAGAATGACTTCCAACTCCCAACGTTCCTTTGCACCTTCTGCTCTGCTCTGGCCCCTCTTGGGAACGCTGGGACCAGGTCAGAATCCCAGGGTCTTCTGCTGGGGCAGCCGCGGCGAGACCAACGGAAAAACCAACCAGCCGATCCCAGCCCAGGGAATCGTGGGAGATGACGCATGGCCGTCTGAAGTCCAAGCGTAACGAAGTCAACGGGCTGGAGAGATTGTCCACTGGGTAGAGCACCTGCCTTGCACGCAGCAATCCCAGGTTCGATCCCCAGCACCCCATACGGTCCACTGAGCACCACCGGGAGTGATCCCTGAGCACCACCAGAGGTGGCCCAACAAAACAAAAATCAGACCAAAAATGATCAAATTTAATAACATGATTAAGTCGAGGTATGGGTCGTAACCCAGCGACCAGTCATTGAAATGGGAGGGAAAAGAATCAATAAGTGAGTATGGCTAGAGTGTCCTTGAGGAATAAGAAGGTTCTGTACTATTTACCCTCGAGCCAAGCCCTCTTCTTGCCCTTTAACCGAAAGAGGCCAGTTCAGGACACCTGTCCTTGGCCAGTGCCCACCAGCCGTAGTGTCACTTGCTCTCATGACTCACTTGTGGATTTGCCCCTCGGGTCTGCAGGTGGACGTATGTCTGAGAAGGATGGAACCCAGCACTTTCCACCACAGACCTGCGAGCTTATCGTCCAGGGACCAAACTGACCCAACAACTATTATTCTGCAAGACCCAAAATCAAAACACAGCTTTTACACACTTAAATGTCAGGGACAGAGGCTGGAGGGATAGCACAGCGGGGAGGGCATTTACCTTGCACGCGGCCGACCCGGGTCTGATTCCCAGCATCCCATAGGGTCCCTCAAGCACCGCCAGGAGTAATTCCTGAGTGCATGAGCCAGGAGTAACTCCTGTGCATCGCCGGGTGTGACCCAAAAAGCCCAAAAACAAAAACAAAAATGTTAGGGACAAAGAGATAGTACAGGAATTAAGGCGCATGCCTTGCATGCAGCCAACCCATTTCAATGGCTTGTGCCACATGGTCCCTTAACGATCACCAAATGCAGCCCAAGAGGCCCCAAGTACCTTTGGGGGTGGCCCAGGTCATCTCTGGCACTGCAAGCCCCAGCAATGCCACATCCTCAACCTCTATTTGTATTAAGTCGTCCTCATGATTGGCCAAGAATCGCCAGGAGGGGTCCCCGCGCACTGAGGAGGCCCCCCAAAATGAAAATAATCAAGTCCAGAGAGATAGTCCAGTGGGTGGGGCATTTGCGTTACACGTGACCGACGCAGGTTCCACCCCTGGCACCCCGTCTGTGCCCTGAGCTCTGCCAGGAGGAAGCCCTGAACACTGACGGGTATGGCCCCCCAAATAAACCAAAACTGATAATAAATGTCAAAAAAAAAAAAAGGAAAATGACCTCAGAATAGGTGAAAACGATGTCCATGTCTCATGCCAGGGCCGGCAAACCCAGGCATCAGGTCCCCTCTGCTGTGTGCAATGGGCAGCCCCAGGTGTGACGGTCCCCCTTGGCACCATCTGGGGAAACCAGAACCTCTGCAGGCTTCTACCCCGGCCGTCAAAGGCACAGAACGGCTGTTCTGACCGTCCGAGGCAGGCCGAGGAGCGAGTGACCTTCGTTCATTCCCTCGGATGCTGGCCACATCATCCAAGCCACCGAGGCGTAGGGTCATCTCAGAGCCCCCCCCCCATGCAGTCACAGCCCTCTGTGACCTGCCCGTGCACAGGACCCCCCGATTCCTGACAGATGCCCTGCGGGTCGGCCCGGCGGAACCCAAACCAATGCTTTTCAACCTTTTCACAGCTCCAAAGAAGCCCCTGCGAACTGGCCACTGACTGTCCAGGGGGGAGATTTCTGGGGGCTAGCATCAGGCCCCCCAGATGGAAGATCATGACCACTGATCCCAACAATATCAATCCCAGGACCAAGATAAAATATTCCTCAGGGCTGGAGAGATAGCAGAGAGGGTGAAGTGCTTGACTTGCACACGAAAACCCTGGGTCAACCCCTGGCACCCCATTAAGGTCCCCTGAGGGCCTGCTAGGAGCGAACCCAGAGCACAGAGCCAGGAGTTACCCCTGAGCATCATGGGGTGTGGCTCCAAAGAAAACAAAAATCCATGATTTAAAAAAAAAAAAACATAACCCAAGAATAGATGACTGGATAAAGAAACTATGGTACATCTACACAATGGAATACTATGCAGCACTATGCAGTGCAGCTCTTAGGAAGAATGAAGTCATGAAATTTGCTAATAAATGGCTTGATGTGGAGAGTATCACTTGAGTGAAATGAGTCAGAAGGAGAGGAACAGGTATAGAATGGGTACATTCATTTGTGGGACATAATATATATTTATATGCAGATATATATGTATATATGTGTGTATATATATATATACATATGTACACACATGTGTGCCTAATATTCAAGGCGAGGGTAAACAGGGCCAGGAGGACAGGTCAATGGTTGGAAGCTTGCCACAGAGTGTGGGGGGTGAAGGGCACAGTAAAGGGATATATGTGGTGACCTTTCCTTATCTGTATTGCAAACCAGAAGGCTCAAAAGGAAAGAGAGAGAGGAGAGACAGAGAGAGACAGAGAAAGAGAGAGAGAGAGAGAGAGAGAGAAAGAGAGAAGTGCCTGCTATAATGGTAGGCGGTTGGATGGAGGGGCAGGAGGGAAACTGAGAAAGGGACGGTGACGGGACGGGTGTTGGAACATTATATGACTGAAATCCAATCATGAACAACTTTGTAAATGTGCATCTCACTGTGACTCAATTTCCTTAAATGGGGGGAAAAAAAGTGGGACCAGAGCGATAGTACAATGGGTAGGGTATTTGCCTTGCACACGGCCAACCCGGGTTCGATCCCCGGCATCACAAAGGGGTCCCTGTGCACCGCCAGGAGTGATTCCATAAGACCATCATGGTTCAGCAGGCGAACCCATTCCCAGTGGACCCACGTGCTGTCCCCATACTATTCGCTATGGGCACTCTATGGTGTGTTCCCATAAACAGGGCCACTCCACTGCCCAAAAGTGGCCCATGATGTGGGGCCGGAGCAATAGCACAGCGGGGAGGGCATCTACTCGGTGGGCTGGAGTATGATCCCCGGCATCCCATATGGTCCCCTGAGCACTGCCAGGAGTGATTCCTAAGTGCAGAGCCAGGAGGAACCCCTGAGCATCGCCAGGTGTGACCCAAAATGCGACAATAATAATAATAATAATAATAATAATAATAATAAAACTTTCCATATGTTAAAAACAGCATCGAGCAAAGTATCAGCCATTATTTCGTAAGGGGGAGTTTCTGCTTGTTTGTTTTAGTTTTCCAGACCCTGAAAAGCACCTACTCAAATCCAACCAAATCTAAAACAGCATCAAGATACAGTACAAGCAAGAGAGCTTTGATCAATTCATGGCCTGTTGTAAGCAGTCCCCTAGAAAGGTTTTTTTTTTGGGGGGGGGCGTCTATGTCACTTTGGTGCACTTAGGGTACACGCCAGCTCTAGTAAGACCAGCTGCAAAACAACCGCTGAGCATGACGTCCACTATTGGATGGTTTGGGATGGGTTTTTTTTTTTTTCTTCACTGTTTGCCTTTGGCCATGGAAAAGGAAAATCCTCTTCAGATTTATTTCCACGGGCGACAACAGGTACGAACACGGTCTTCCATGAAAGCCAAGCGGTGACTATGAGCCGGCTAAAGCGGGGCGGAGGTGCCCGCGTGCCTCTTGCCTTATCTTATCCCTAGCGCTGGAGTACAGACCCTGAAAGCTCAGCCCAGGTCGCCAGGCTTGGCACCTCCAGGGATAAACGCACGTTACTTAAAGTTTCTCCGAGTGTCCAGGTCTGGGGGGATGGTCTCGTCCAACGGCTTCCCTTCCGCAGTGCTCATGGAAAGCACAGGTGCCATCGGACTGCTGAAATGTGGCATTTGGACAAGTCCACATTTCTCCGAGGGGCCCGAAGGAAGCCTCAGAAACCCAGACCTGGAACTAAACGCCTCTGCCCACCCTCAACCCTTCCAATTCCACCTGATTTCACATCTAGGATTAGCGGCAGAGCATGGTTGTTCACCAGTTCTCCCTGGGCAGGTGTCTGTGTGGGGGGGGTTGGGGGGGGATAGAGGGGACAGGAGGAGGGATGGCTAAAAACACAACTGTCAGTGATGTGGAAGGAAAGAGGGAGGGAAAAAAAACCCTGCGTGTTCTTGAAACCTGCGAGAAGTGGAGCGGGTCCGGCCAGCCCCTTGTCCGGGGAGCACCCTAGCCCGAGAGATGCCAGGAGCCTGAGTGGGCACCCGGCCCCAGACCCGGGCAATATGGACGGAGAGGGCAGCGGCAGGCTGGGAAGATGGAGCGGCAGCTGCATCCCGCCCCCACGCGGGGCCTCCCGCCCGCGCTTTCCCAGGAAAACCTCGCTTGGGAGCGCAGCAAGGGCACCATGGCCACCTCAGCCCCGGCCAGACAGGGCGCAGAGGCGACGACGGCATGTGGGCCCGGGGGTGGGGGGCGGGCAGGGAGAGGGAGCGACCCAGCTGGCCGGCGAGGCAGGCTCCATCCCCGCCGCCGCCACCGAGCAGCCCTCCGGTGGCCCTTTGGGGTTATTTCTTCCCCGTGGTTCTGCACGCAAAGCTCTGCACCTCTCGGATGGAAGCCCCGCAGGGCTGGGCCCCGAGCATCCCCCAGCCCACCCCGGACCCCCGACCCCGGCCGGGCCCGGCTGCTCCCTGCAAAGCTCCAAGACAGAAGCCCGCTGAGCCTCCCAGGCAGATTTCCCTCCCCTCCGACACCTCCGGACGCGGGTCTTATTGCATCTCCGAGGCTCAGCTTTCCCCGGAGGCCCGAGGCATGCCAACGGAGCGCGTTCGAGGAGCGCCAAGCCGCACGCGCGCTGACCCTCCTGCACGCTGCCATCCGGCTAGATGGCAAGCCAAGGAGGAAAGCAAAAAAAAAAAAAAGAAAGAAAGAAAGAAAGAAAAAAAACCCAGAGAGTTGGAAGGGCGCCTGAGGCAGGGGCTTCCTCTGGGGGTGCAGGGGGGTGGGGGAGGAGGAGAAGGGGCAGGAGGACTCAGCCCGCATCCCAGCATCCCCAGAGTTGGAGCCTGGGAAACTTGGGGTAGCAGGGTGGGGACACCACCCCCACCGTCCCCGCCGGCGGGCGCTCGGGCACTGGAGAAACCCCCTCCCGTTGCTGCTCCGGGCGCCGCGGCCACCAACCTCTTGGCAAGAGCGGGCTCATGGGAGCTCCCCAGCTGAACTGAGCGGGGGGCCAGCGGGGAGGGACGGGGCCACGGGGCTCCCCGGCGGTGGGGAGGGTGGGGGCTTGCTCCAGAGAAGGCTCCTGCAGCTCCCCCCTCAGACCCCAGGGCCCCCGGGGAAGAAATCATTTCTGCCTCTTCTTTCTGAGTAACTTTGCCTTCTCCAACACCTCCCCTCCGCCAACTGCTTCCAACTCCCCCTCAAGTTCTTTGGGAGAGAATGTTACAACGGCTCGGGAGAGAGCTGCTTCCCCCCCACCCCCCGCCCCCACCCCCACCCCACCCCCACCCCCACCATCACCCCCGGTGCCTCCCAGGTCCCCTGGGCTTCGCACCCGTACCTCCCCCACCTGTGCGTGCAGATCCAGGCTTTTTAATTTTTCTTTTTTTAAATCTTTTGACAGGTTTTAGGCCTGCAAGAGCTCCCTAGCTTCATGGACTCCCCCCCCCCCCACCCTCTCCTGACATGTATATCACCAGGGTGGTGGTGGTGGGGGGGAAGGACAGTGTGTGTGTGTGTGTGGGGGGGGGAAATCCAAGGAGCCCAAGGGGTGGGGGTGGGGAAGGAGGCCCGGAGCTCCGGAGTGGGCGGCAGCTCCCCGTCCCCAGCCCAAGGCACCTTTTGACCACCTGCAGAATGCGCAAGGTCACGTGGGCGCTCTGCAGCGCCTGCCTTCATGTCTTCCCCGGCACAGAAACCCCCGTGGCACATAAACAAATCCACAAGCCGGGAAGGAAGGAAGGAAGGAGGGAGACGGAAAAAAAAAAAAAAAAAAGCCCAAAGAGCCAACAACGAACTCCCTCCTCGGAGAGGAAGCGAACGGTCATAACAGCCACCCGAATAATAATAAATAAGGAATAACAATTACTACTACTACTACCACCGCCCAGCCATGCGGAACGACAGCGGCGGCACAGGAGTGGGGGGGGGGGGGGGTCACCCGACGACTGACTGAGTGCGGGGCGCAGCGACATCAAACCCGGCGCAAGCACACGGTGCCCACCTTGCTCCCCTCCGAGCCTCCCCCCATCCCTCCCGCCGCCGCCGCCGCCGCCGCCGCCCCCCTCCCCCAGCCGAGGGCCGCGGAGCCCAGGGGGGACGGTGGGGAGAGAGCGGGCAGCGAAGGCACGGTGGCCGGCCGGCCGTGCTCCAAGGGGCAGCACCTACCTCCAGCGTCCGGATCTCTTTTTGTGTGAGGTCGTTGGAGGTGGCACATTTGGTCCTAAGCCCTTCCAGGTTGGAGATGCTCAAGTCTATCATGTTTTGGACCAGTTCGCACTGCTGTAAGGCTTTTTGCAAACTCAGAGGCTGCTGCTCCTCGCTTTTCGTCATGTTTTCCTCATCCATCGCTTGCTCTGCAAGCCCCCTTCCCCTCCTCCTCCCAGAGAGAAAAAAGGGGGGGGGCGTGGGGGGGGGGCGGTCGAGGGAGTCCTACCCCCTCCGCCTCTCCAACCACTGCGACTTCTCAACAATGTCTCATGAAGAAGAAACCCGACATCTCACACAGGGCTGAGGGGGTGGGGTGGGAGGAGGTGGTTGGTGGTGGTGGGGGGGGGGGCAAGAGCCAAAATTTATTATTTTATTTTGGGGGAAAAAAAATCAAGCCGGCTCCATTCGAATGTCTCGTCTCCCTGGGTCTCTGGTCCCCTGAAAAGGAGAGATGCTGTTTCTCAGGTGATGTGATGCTGTCTGTACACTTAGGGAAGCGAGGGAGGAGGAGGAGGAGGAGGAGGTGGTGGAGGGAGAGGAGGAGGAGGAGGAGGAGGAGGAGGGAGAGCAGGAGGAGGAGGAGGAGGAGGAGGAGGAGAGAAATAGCGCTCACTCTTTACACACCGGCTCCGTGAAGGACAAAAATTATAGTTTTGATTTTTTTTTTTTTTTGGAGGAGGAGGAGAGGGGGGTTGTTGCTGGCCGGCTTTTATGTCCAAAAGAGATCTGGATTGCCCCCCTCCCCGCTGCAGTGACACGGCATTGTCCACCGCTTTAGGGGGCTCTCAAGATGCCGCCTGCACGGCTCCCGCGGCTGCGGCGGCGACTGCGGTGGCGGCGGGCTGCTCCGGGCGCTGCTGCTGCGGCTGCGGCGGCGGCGGCGGCGGCCGGCGGGCTGCGGGGGGGACGGCTGCTGCATTCGCCCGGGCCCCGCGGCACACCGACATCTTGCCTGTCAATCAGAGGCGGGGCGCGGGCAGGCGTGGGGGGTGGCGGGGGAACGAACGGGCTGCAGCGCCAGCCGGGGACCCGCCGCCGAGCCGGGTGGTGGCGCGGCGCCGTGCGCGCAGCCGCCCAGCCGGGCCCCGGCCCCGACGCGCCCCGCGCACCCGGCGGAGGCGGCGCGCGCAGCCCCGCGCACCTGGCGGGGGGCCGCGGACAGCTCCGGGCGGGGCCCCGCGGGGCTCCCCGGGGGGCGGCGGGGCTCGGGGGGGGTGGGGTGGGAGGGACGGCGCGCGCGGCGGGCCGGCTCCCGGGAGCGTCCCCGGGCGCCGGGCCGGCCTTGGGGGCGGGGAGACGGCCGGGGCGGGCGGGGTTCTGGGGGGCGGGGGGGCTACTACGGCACCGCTCTCGCGAGACGAGGCCCGCGGCGGGCCCCGCAGGTGCGCTCGGGAGGGGAGCAGGTGTGCGCCCAACTTTACCAGCCCGGGAGCGCGCCCGGAGGCGAGGGCGGCGTGGCCCCCGGGCACGTCGGCCGCCGGGCCCCCGGGCTGCGTGCGTGCGTGTGTGCGCGCGGGGGCCCGCCTTTCCGTGCCTCTGCCCTTTCTCCGCGCGGGAGGCGGGCGCACCCGCGGGATGCTCTTCCGAGAGCCACGGGAGAGCCGCCTCCCCGGAATTGCTTTGCCCTACGGAGCGGCTTTCCAGCGGGGGCGCGGGGGAGGGGGTTGCGGGGCGGAGAGGGGGCTTCGCCCCGATCTCCTGGTTACCGCGTCCTACGTGTCCTGCGTGATCTGATCCCCGCCTACCCAGCCGACCATCGACACCCGCAAACCATGGCTCCCGGAGCTAAGAATAGTGTTCACATTTGGAAGATGCTTTCTGACATGGGAAAAGCAGAAATTCTCATTTCGGTGCTGGATGGTAACATCGCCACCTCCTTGTTTATTGTCTGGGGTGATTTATTATTATTTTTTTTTTCTGCGTGATCACCGCAGGGCTGAGTAGTGGCTGCCCTCCCTCTGTGGCTCGCACCACCTAGTATCTTTGCTCTCTTTCAAAGTTTGCAGGTTCCGGATGAAATCCCCAAATGTTCTTGCCCTAGAATTCTTCCCCAAAGGCCCTCTCGAACCACATTCCCTCCGAATCCTCTGGGACGAGCATCTAGATCGCCGTCACTCATACGACCAGACACTGTCCAAGAGCATTTAGGAGAATCCGCCAAAGACCCGCTCTTGCTCCAAACCCACGGCGTTCCCAGCTAGGGAAACGGGCCCGGAGGGCAGAACAGATTCAGAGCGCGCGGTACAGTGGGTTCCGGAAAGGAACATCGTGTTATGGGTGGGAGAGATGGCTCAGGGGTTAAGATGCTGCCCTTAACTTCATGACTGATCATGCTCCCAGCCCAGTAATCACAGATGGTCCCCCAAGCCCCATCAGGAGTGATCCCTGAATGCAGAGTCAGGAGTAAGCCCTGAGCCCCACCCAGTGTGGCCCCTAAACCATAAACTAAGCCACTTTAGTGAGTCGAGATGGACAGGCCAGCAGTAGAACACATGCCTCACACGTGTGAGATCCTGGCTCTAAGAAGCAGAGAGAAAGACAGCCAGAGACAACCAAACATTTTTCATTAAAAAAAAGAAAGCGAAAAAAAGTCAGGGGGACTGGAGCCATAGCACAGCGGGGAGGGCGTTTGCCTTGCATGTGGCCGACCCAGGTTCTATTCCCAGCATCCCGTATGGTCCCCTGAGCACTGCCAGAAGTAATTCCTGAGTGCAGAGCCAGGAGTAACCCCTGTGCATCGTTGGGTGTGACCCAAAAAGCAAAAAAAAAAAAAAAAAAAGTCAGCCCTGGGCCGAGACTGGGTTACACCAGTATTTACAAACCTCTGCTAGAAGGAAAGAATTGCAGTCAACTCCCCCTTATCCCAACCTTTGGAAGTGTATGAATTCCAATTCCCTGGTAAAAATTCTCTTTTCCTCCTTTCTTTTTTTTTTCTTTTTGGGTCACACCTGGCAATGCACAGGGGTTACTCCTGGCTCTGCACTCAGGAATTACTCCTGGCGGTACTCAGGGGACCATATGGGATGCTGGGAATCGAACCCGGGTCAGCCATATGCAAGGCAAATGCCCTACCCACTGTGCTATCGCTCCAGCCCCATCTTTTCCTCCTTTCTCTTCATCCTTCACATGCCCGCTTTGAACATACTTGATCCTGGTTATTTTAAGGACCGTATTTCCAGTACCTCTACTGCCTGTGACATATGGTTTAATTGAATACTTTTTTTTTTAATGTTTCTATTTGCCATGGGCTGGAGCGATAGCACAGCGGGTAGGGCATTTGCCTTGCATGTGGCCAACCCGGGTTCAATTCCTCCGCCCCTCTCAGAGAGCCCGGCAAGCTACCGAGAGTATCCCGCCCTCACGGCAGAGCCTGGCAAGCTCCCCGTGGCATATTCTATATGCCAAAAGCAGTAACAACAAGTCTCCCAATGGAGATGTTACTGGTGCCCGCTCGAGCAAACCGATGAACAACGGGGGGACGGTGACAGTGACAGATCTATTTACCATGACTTGGTTCTGACCCTTGGCAGATCCTGACATTGGGGTGGGGGGTGTGGGGGGGCGATCGGGGGGTTGGAGTCTCTGGATGATGGTTTTTGTTTGTTTGTTTGTTTGTTTGTTTGTTTGTTTGTTTTTTGCTTTTTGCTACCTCGACACCACCTGTTTGTCCTCTCCAGGACGAATGCAAGGTGGAAGGGCTAATCTCGTGCCGCCCCAGGTGGGCTGAGTGGTGACCGCCACCGTGGAGCCTCTGCCTCGCCCCAGTCTCCTCCGGCAGCCCCGAACCCCGTCCTGGCTCCCAAGCGTGGTGGCAAGACTGCCGCAGACTGTTCCTCAGGGGCTTCCAGCCTGGCCCCTGGGCCTCTTGGCCTGCTCCGGCCCCGCCACCGCCAAATGTCTTCAAGGGAAAGCTGCCATCCCCGGCTCGCGTTACGGCCCCTGCCTTCCCCGGGAGATGTGTTCTGAGTCTCCTGGCCTGAGAGACTGCCAAAAGTGCTGCTGGTTTCTCTCTGGGCCCCGCACAGTCCTCTCCCTGGGAAAAGTCTGGATTCCCAGAATCCAAGTTTGCAAATGCCTCCCGGGAGACAGTGGCTGCCGCCCGTCAGCCCACCTCAACCCCGCCCCCACCCTTCTCTCTGGAACCGCTGCAGCTCTCTGCACGCTGTTTAGCAGGTGATGGCTTTCATCTAGTTTTTTGGGGCTTTTTTTTTTTGTGTGTGCTTTTTAAGTCACACCTGGCGATGCACAGGGGTACTTACTCCTGGCTTTGCACTCAGGAATTACTCCTGGCAGTGCTCAGGGGAACCGTATGGGATTCTGGGAATCGAACCCGGGTTGGACGTGTGCAAGGCAAATGCCCTCCCTGCTGTGCTATCGCTCCAGCCCCTTAATCTAGATTTTTGCTCTAACATGGAGTAAGTACAAGCCTCCACAGGGAAAATAGTATATCTCAATAAAATTAGCTTAAAGGGCTGGAGCACGTACTTGGCATGCCAGAGGCTGGAGGTCCGGCTCCAGCCCCCTCAAGAGCCTCTGAGCACTGTTGGGAGTTTCGTCTTCTGAGCAGGCCTGTGTAGTCCTGGTGGATTGAGGCCTCCCCTTTGCATGGCACTGCACCTTAATTACCTGCTGTGAAGACATGTCTCATTGTTTGGGGCGGGGCAGGGGGGGGGGTGGCACTGCGGCTCCAACACTGCAGCATTTCCAAGCCACACCCTGGCATTGCCTAGGGACAGCTCTCCAGGGAGCACTCAGGGGTGCTCCCAGGGATGCGCAGGGAACCAGGTAGATATCAGGGACGAAACCCACGTATAAACCATGCACTCTAGCCCTTTGAATGACCTCCCTGTGTTCAGATCACTTTTTTTTTTTCAGGAATTACTCCTGGCGGTGCTTAGGGGACCCTATGGGATGTCAGGGATCGAACCCGGGCTGGCTGTGTGCAAGACCAATCATTTTTTTTTTTTTTTTTTTGCTTTTTGGGTCATACCCGGCGATGCACAGGGGTTACTCCTGGCTTTGCACTCAGGAATCACCTCTGGCCGTGCTCAGGGGACCATATGGGATGCTGGGATTCGAACCCGGGTTGGCCGCGTGCAAGGCAAACGCCCTACCCACTATGCTATCGCTCCAGCCCCAAGACCAATCATCTTACTGTTGCTTGGACCCCTGAAGAGACTTTTTTTTTTGCTTTTTGGGTCACACCCGGCGATGCACAGGGGTTACTCCTGGCTCTGCACTCAGGAATGACTCCTGGCGGTGCTCAGGGGACCCTATGGGATGCTGGGATTCGAACCCGGGTCGGCTGCGTGCAAGGCAAACGCCCTCCCCGCTGTGCTATCGCTCCAGCCCCTGAAGAGACTCTTACAGGAGGAAGGAGCCTCGTCGCCACCTCGTGCCCTTCTGGCCTGTGAAACTTTCCTGAAGTTCTGTGGCGACAAGAAGAGTCCCTTTCCTCACTCAGTTATATCACGGGCAGGAGGTCTGGGGTTCTGTAAAGTGCTTGGGGAATAGGACGCAAGTGGGGAACGTCAGACTAGGAGGTGTGAGCAGATTAGGAGTGCCTGGCCCCACCCCCCGGGGAAAGGAATGGCCAACTTAAGACTTTCTCTGGGCACTGCTTTTTTAAATTTATTTATTTTATTGGTGATGGGAGATGTTTGTTTGGGGGAAGGGGGCATCCAGTTGTGCTCAGGGTTAACTTCTAGCTCTGCACTGAGGGATCACTCCTAGAGGGGCCCGGGACCATGTGGGGTGCAAGGACCGAACCCAGTTTGGCTACGTACAAGGCAAGCTCAATGCCAGCCCCTTCTTTTTTCTTTTCTGATTTTCTTTCTTATTTTCTCTTCTTGTCTAATATTTTCCTCCTGATTCTTTTTTTTTCTTTTTGGGTCACACCCAGCGATGCTCAGGGGTTACTCCTGGCTCTGCACTCAGAAATTACTCCTGGCAGTGCTTGGGGGACCATATGGGATGCTGGGGATTGAACCTGGGTTGGCTGCGTGCAAGGCAAACACCCTACCCGCTGTGCTATCGCTCCGGCCCCCCTCCTGATTCTTTTAAGAGAAAAAAACAATCCCACAATGCTGGCCCCCAGGATATAACCAAGTTCCCCAGAGCTGCGGGATAAATATTAGCATTCTGTCCTAATTCACTCATCTTTCAACACATAAATGATTAAAAAATAATAAACAAAAGAAATCCTCTAATGAGTGCCAGGGTTAAAACTTTTTAACCCTGTGAGGTTTTCTCCATATCAGAAGATGGGCTTTTTCTGGGATTCTTCTCCCTTGGGTCTTTTGACCTCTTATTTCTGCAGTGTGAGCAAGGCTACCAGCTCACTCTCTTGGTGCAGGGTCATCTGAGCAATCTGCAGTGGCCGAGCACGCACGCGGTGATTCATGCTGGCTTTACCGGGCAGGCACTCAACAGAGCACCGCACGTCCTCAGAGGCAGCCTCTCGGGATGGCGAGGGTGTGTATTGGGTGCGAGTACTCAGCGCGAGTACTCCGTGTAAGTACTGAGTGTGAGGACTCCATGTAAATACTCAGTGTGAATACTCCTTGTGAGTACTCCGTGTGAATTCTCCATGCGAGTACTCTGTGTGAGTACTCAGTGTGAGAACGCCATGTAAGTCCTCGGTGGGAGTATTCCATGTAAGTACTCGGTGTAAGTATTCCGTGTAAGTACTCAGTGTGAGTATTCCGCGTGAGTGTACAATGTGAATTCTCCATGCGAGTACTCCGTGTGAGCTCATGGTGTAAGAACGCCACGTAAGTACTCCGGTGTGAGTATTCTGTGGAAGTACTCAGTGTGAGTATTCCATGCGAGTGCTCGGTGTGAGTGTTCTGTGTGAGTACTCAGTGTGAATGTCCAGGCGAGTACTCCATGCGAGTACTCCGTGTGAGCACATGCTGTAAGAACACCACAAGTACTCCAGTGTGAGTATTCCATGGAAGTACTCAGTGTGAGTATTCCATGCGAGTGCTCAGTGTGAGTGTTCCGTGTGAGTACTCAGTGTGACTCTCCAGTGAGTACTCCGTGCGAGTACTCCATGTGAGCACATGCTGTAAGAACACCACGTAAGTACTCTGGTGTGAGTATTCCATGGAAGTACACAGTGTGAGTATTCCGTGTGAGTGCTTGGTGTGAGTGTTCCGTGTGAGTACTCAGTGTGAATCTCCAGTGAGTACTCCGTGCGAGTACTCCATGTGAGCACATGCTGTAAGAACACCACGTAAGTACTCTGGTGTGAGTATTCCGTGGAAGTACACAGTGTGAGTATTCCGTGTGAGTGCTTGGTGTGAGTGTTCCGTGTGAGTACTCAGTGTGACTCTCCAGCGAGTACTCCGTGCGAGTACTCCGTGTGAGTACGCCATGTGTGGGTGCTGGGGCCTGGCTGAGGGAATGCCGGAGGAAGGCGCAGGCGAGCGCCAGCCTCCTGGCTCACTGCTCACAGTACGTCTCTTCACCCACATGGTGTCCGTGTGGAAGCCAGGGAACGGCGTCTGCTCTGGTGCCTGAGGCGCACTCCGGCACCTCCCCCCGCCCCCCTACACACAGTCTGGGCACCCGTCAGGCACTCACAGGGGGACCCTCACAAAGCTCTTCATCCTTCTGTTTCTGTCATGGTAAAATACAAAAACCACATTTTATTTGTTTGGGGGGCCACATCGGGCTGGAGCCATAGCACAGCGGGCAGGGCGTTTGCCTTGCACACGGCCAACCTGGGTTCGATTCCTCCGCCCCTCTCAGATAGCCCGGCAAGTATCCCGCCCTCACAGCAGAGCCTGGCAAGCTCCCCGTGGCGTATTCGATATGCCAAAGACAGTAACAACAAGTCTCACAATGGAGACGTTACTGGTGCCCGCTCGAGCAAATCGGTGAGCAACGGGATGACAGTGATGCAGAGGGCCACACCCGTTGGTGCCCCAGAGCTGATTCCTGGCTCTGTGCTCAGGGATCAGTCCTGGTGGGGACTCTAAAGGGGTGCTGGGCATCAAACCTACTGACCCAATGCAAGGCAAGTGTGTCCCCCCTCCCCCCTGCTGTACTATCACTCCAGCCCCTGGAATCTAGCCCCTGGAACCTCATTTGTTGCTGGTGACAGTGCATTGATGCTACAGTGCAGGTGACACCACCGTCCAGCCCCGGATTCTCATCATCCCAAAGGAAAATCCTATGCACATGGAGCTCCTTGCACCCTGGCCCTGGCTGCGGCCACGCTGTGTTTTATCTCTGTGGGTTTGCCTGTTCCGAGCCCTGTGTGAGAATGGCTCCCTTCATGGGCACCATGTTTTTAAGGCTCATCTATGTCGTAGCACACAGTATATTCTGCCCCTTCTCGCAGCTACATAGTATTCCAATGTGCACTCTGCATTCTATCTGTTCATGTGCAAATGGCGCTTCTATGGACATTTATTTATTTATTTATTTATTTTTATTTTTGGGTCACACCCGGCTATGCACAGGGGTCACTCCTGGCTCATGCACTCAGGAATCACCCCTGGCGGTGCTCAGGGGACCCTATGGGATGCTGGGACTCGAACCCGGGTTGGCCGAGTGCAAGGCAAATGCCCTCCCCGCTATGCTATCGCTCCAGCCCCTCTATGGACATTTACACCCAAGTTTTTGTGTGAGCGCGTGTGCTTGATTTCGAGGAGGGGGAGTCTATACCCAGGAACGGCACTTCTGGTTCCTATACTACTTCTATCGTTGACTCCTTTTTTTTTTGGAATGGGGCCCCACCTCTTGCAGTACCTCGGGACTATTCCTGGCTGTGTTCAGGAATGGCCCCTGGGGGATGGATTTAATGCCAGGGATTCAAACCAGGTAGTTGGGATGAAAGGATGAAGGTAAGTGCCTTCGAAAGGGACAGTCCCATGCTCCTTCACTGTTGGTGGGAATGCCGACTGGTCAAGCCTTTCTGGAAAACAATATGGACAGTCCTTCAAAATCTAGAAATTGAGCTTCCATGTGACCCCACAATCCACTTCTGGGAATATATCCCAAGGATGCAAAAGAGCACAGTAGAAATGACATCTGTACCTATATATTCATTGCAGCACTGTTCACAATAGCCAAAATATGGAAACAACCCGAGTGCCCTAGAACAGATGACTGGTTAAAGAAACTTTGCTACATCTATACAATGGAATACTATGCAGCTGTTAGGAGAGATGAAGTCATGAAATTTGCTTATAAATGGATAGACATGGAGAGTATCATGCTACATGAAATGAGTCAGAAAGAGAGGGACAGACATAGAAGGACTGCACTCATTTGTGGAGTATAAAATCACATCACATGAGGCCGACACCCAAGGACAGTAGATACAAGGGCCAGGGGGATTGCCCCATAGCTGGAAGCCTGCTTCATGATTGGAGGGGAGAAGGCAGATGGAATAGAGAAGGGATCACTAAGAAAATGATGGCTGGAGGAACCAGTCGGGATGGGAGATGCATGCCGAAAGTAGATAATGGACCAAGCATGATGACCTCTCAGTGTCTGTGTTGCAAGACATAATGCCCAAAAGTAGAGAGAGAGTATGGGGAATATTGTCTGCCATGGAGGCAGGGGGAGGGTGGGAAAGGGGGTGGGGAATGTGCACTGCTGGAGGGATGGGTGTTTGATCATTGTGAGATTGTAACCCAAACATGAAAGCTTGTAACTATCTCACGGTGATTCAATAAAATTTTAAAAATTAAAAAAAAAGAAGAAAGGGAGAGTTCCTAAGTGTGACAAATGTCTTTTTGAACTTGAGCCCCGGGGAAAAAAATAAAACCTCAAGGCTAGAGTTGGACTGGCTCAACTCTGGAGAAATGGAGGTGCGGGATGAGGAACTCTGGGCAGGCCCCTCACAGGCTTTCCTAGCAGCAATGTGGGCAGAATCCCGGGAATCAGCCCCAGCTCTGTTCTTGGCAAGTGGGGACTGTCTTCTCCTGGAACGCTGGCTCTCCCGTGGAAGAACACCCCTCGCTCTGGCTCCCAGCAAGCTGGACGGCCGGTCGCCCTCAACCCCGGAGCCTTGGCCGGTCCCCGACTACTGACCCATTCATTCCATTGGCCATCAGTGATGCTAGAGTCTGATTTCCTGGTAGGATGAGGAGGAGAAGAAGGGGGAGAATTTGAGGGGACCCTTTATCTCCCCAACAGAGCTGGGGTGTCCTAGAGGGAGGCAGGGAGGAACAGTGGTGGCTCCTTGCCAGGGACCCAGGTTCAAATCCCAGCTTCCCGCCCCCCCCCAACCCGGGCCCAGCAGCCTACGGGAGTGGTCCTACCCCTCGGTGTCAGGGCTTTCTCACTGCAGAAGGAGGTGCAACAGACTTTGCTTCCTGGGGCGGCTGCTGGGGGCGGGACATTGCTGTAAAAGAAACACACACACACACACACACACACACACACACACCCCCGCCACCACCACCACCACCAGCACCATCAAGTGCTTGGAACGCTGCCTGGAGATCAGACTTGGAAGCGCAGCCCACAAGAGTAAACACAAAAAATCCTCGATGCGACAGGTTTGCACACTGTGGTCTTGCCACATGACCACAACCCTCTACGCTGGGCAAAAAGTGCCCAGGCAGGAAGTCCTGACTTTCTTGTCAGTTCCCTGCACGCGTCAACTGCATCAGAAGCAACTGGGGTGCTTCTCAAACCTGCAAAATCCAGGCCGTCTCTGGATTCGCAGCCAGCCCCCCGCCCCATACCCTCCAATGATCATGAGATGCCCCAAAGCTAGAAAACTAGGCAGAGTTAACGTACCGCGATGCTTGCGGAGCCCCGAGCCCGCTCTTGTCAACCCCGGCAAGCAGGGCCTCCAGAATCTCACAGAGCCATGATTTTTTTCCCCCTGATTATTTTCCAATTTGTTACAGGGTGTACTCGTAAGGGTTTCTAAGTGACTCACTAATTTTATGCAACTAAATTCATTTTTTTTTGCAACTAAATTCATTTTTTTGCAACTAAATTCATTTTAAAAGGGAAATGTATTTCACTAGTGCCAGTGAAAATTGGGTACTATGCTCTAAGCAGATGCCGACGGTCAAAGCAAAGAGAACGTTCGGGCCGGGGGATGGATGGATGGATCCTGCTTTGTATATGCTGGAGTTTTGCAGATGCTAGGAGGGACCCCATCCAGGGAGCTGAGCTAGGAGTTGCTGCTGGCACTGAGCTAGGAGTTGCGCCCCTCCCAAAGCAGGACACCCTAGGGCCACCCTAAAGGCTGGGGCTGGGTGTCAGCATACTCAGTATGCTTAAGACCTCGGGCCCTTCCATTCTAGGCTGTACTCCTCGGGCACCTGAGAGCTGGCAACCTGGACTGAGACTGAGATGACGGGTGAAAAGCCCTTACACTAGAAGACAACCTCAATGGGGGCTGATAATTGTCACCTTTTTTTGGGGGGGGGTCACACCCGGCGATGCACAGGGGTTCCTCCTGGCTCTGCACTCAGGAATTACTCCTGGCGGTGCTCAGGGGACCATATGGGATGCTGGGATTTGAACCCGGGTCGGCCACGTGCAAGGCAAACACCCTACCCGCTATGCTGTCACTCCAGCCCCTAATTGTCACCTTTCAACGTGACCAAGACCTCCTATTTTCCTTGGTTGTGGCTTTTTGTTTGTTTGCTTGAGTTTTGGGATCACACCCGGCGATGCTCAGAGGTTACTCCTGGTGGTGCTCAGAGGAGCATATGGGAGGAGGGGGATCAAACCTGGGTCAGGTGCACCCACAGCCAGTACTTGCTGGACTATCTTTACAGCTCCCAAGGCTTCCTGCTTTGAACAGTTTTTTGATCACTGTAGCACTGTAGCACTGTCATTGCTCATCGATTTGCTCGAGCGGGCACCAGTAACGTCTCCATTGTGAGACTTGCCGTTACTGTTTTTGGCATATCAAATATGTCACGGGGAGCTTGCCAGGCTCTGCCGTGCAGGCGAGATACTCTCGGTAGCTTGCTGGGATCTCCAAGAGGGACGGAGGAATCGAACCCAGGTCAGCCATGTGCAAGGCAAACACCCTACCCGCTGTGCTAATTTAATCACTTGTATCACTTGTAGTCCCATTGATCTTCGATTTGCCCGATCGGGGGCCAGTAACATCTCCATTTGTCCCTGTCGAGAGCTAGTGTAGCCCAATGATACCTGCTCGCTCCAGGAACAGGAAGAGCCTCAAATCGTTCATTCAGAGATTTGACGAAGAAATCTGACCATCTAGTTGGTGGGCGGCCACGAGGTCTTCTGACGTCTTGTGGAATCCAGTCTGTAACAGCTCTAGTCCAACGGTCATCTCTGAATCGAATTACATGACCGACCCATCTGATTTTTGATGCCTTGGCGAACGAGACAGCATCCCTGATTTTTGACCATGCTAATTTAATAGACCTTGTAAAACACTCTTCTGCGTCCTAAACGCCATGTAGTGACTAGCTGGCTTGGGATTACCTTTTGCAACCGTCGCTTTGTCCCTGGAGGGATTTCTCTCCTAACTTCCATTCGCTTCATATAAGCAGGGGACAGATGACCAAGCTAAGCCCTCTGTCCAGCGAAAACTGATTAGCCATAGCAACATCACATGGGGGACCAATACAAAGAACTCCTTCCCTCGGTATATTTTGAAAAGTAGAGAGCTCCACAACGGGGCCGGGTCTGGTCTCCCGGCAAAGCTTAAAAAATGGGATATGATTTAAGCTGGGCGAGAACCTGGCAAAGAAGCACCTTCCTACTCTGACGATGACAGCACAAAGTGGCCCAACCCTTCTGAAGGGCAAGTGCTATCGACTGAGCAATTTCATCCCCCCGTTTTTTGGAGGGGGAGACAGCCCAGCTAGCTTGGGGGGTGCTCCAACCCTTTTTTAGCCACCCAGCAATTCCTTTTCTTTTCTTTTTTTTTTTTTTTTTGCTTTTTGGGTCACACCCAGTGATGCTCAGGAGTTACTCCTGGCTCTGCACTCAGGAATCACTCCTGGCGGTGCTTGGCGGACCATATGGGATGCTGAGGATCGAACCCGGGTTGGCCGAGTGCAAGGCAAACGCCCTACCCACTGTGCTATCGCTCCGGCCCCAACAATTCCTTTTCTACAAGTGCCTGCAACCGAGTCCCTTTGACAAGAGGGCGGAGCACTCTCTGCTGAGCCTCGGGTGTTGGGAAGGATGCAGAGAATCCCAACTTTGCCTAGTGCAGAGGAGCACTTGGAACCATGTGAGATTTTATTTCCTCTAACTTCCCTGTCCATTCCCGTCTGTCCCTGCTTGCTGCTCCTGTTGGGGGGACTGAGGTCACATAAGAGTTGCAGTGTCCGAGAGATACCTGGCTGTGCTGGGCGCTGGGATCATGTATGGCGTGTGTGGTGACACCGGGACTCAAACTCATGACCTCACGGCTGGAAGACAGATACTCTGCCACGGAGCTGCGGTGTCGTGGGAGCATCTTCTCCATTTCATTCTTCTGTTCATGGTCCCATTTAGGAGCGTGCTCTGGCTAGGATTCCAAGCTGACCCCTTCTCAACTCTTTTATTCTCCACCACCAATGCCCCAGAGTTTCTCCCCAGATCTTGCAGGCTAGGAACTTCCTTTTGCAGCTCAGGTCCTGGTGACAGCAACTCTGAAGGGGTCATATATGTACCTTTGTCTCAACATGGTCCCCAATATGATCTTGCCAAAGCCAAAGTTTGATGATGTCGCCTCTCCCAGCACCTATAGAATAAGTCCAAGAGCAAAGTATATGGCCTGGCACACAGGGTTTTGAGGATTGGTCCCTAAGCCATTCGACCTTGCCTGGGAACCCCCCACCCCTTCTGTTACCCTTCATCCCACCCCACCGCCCCCCCCCCAGCAGCCTCTCCAAGGCACGAGCCTGTCTTGAATCTGACCTTTCCTATCCGTCTTCTTCTCTGCCCGAACAGCTTTTTCTTCTCCTTCATCTCCAGCCTGTTCCCTTTCCTCCTCTCCGATTCATTCTATCCCTTCTTAGACTCTCACTGATGTTTATCACCTTCTTGGGGTCTCCCGGGGCCTCTCTGAGCCTGGTGCCTCAGCGTC